>NC_052538.1:17430892-17585142 GCF_016699485.2 Gallus gallus | reverse complement strand
CTGAGCACTAAACAAGTACTGATGCCCGTGACAGCTTAGGACTTGAAATCAAAGTTAGAACTATTCAAGTTTAGTTTCTTTCATTCTTAATCTGCTACAAACTATGATTTTGTCAGAAGAGATGCTTTATATGCTCACAGGTGGGACACGAGTTTATATTCCAGCTTACTCAGAAACTTATTCTTGTTTGCACGGTTCTTCTTAGGTTCTGGAGTGTAACTTTTTGTTTCTCAGTTCCATTACAAGCAGTTCATAGAGGCACTGAGAGCAGTAGCAGCAGTTCTATTTTAAAGAGGTTCCCTTCTTCTGTGGGTTTGAAAGGGAAATGGCTGGAGGCTTTCCCCCAGTGTTGGCTTCTCGGAAGTCCACCCTCTATTTCCAGCACAGAGTCATGCTGTTCAGTTTGAAATTTATCTTGCATTTTTTTTCTTTTCAGTATTACAACAGCAGCTGTTTGGTTGAGAAATATATGAACTACAAAAAGAACAGGCACATCATGTGGTGATTTCTACCCCTTAGGCACAATAATTCTTACAAACAGAAGGTTCTCCTCCTTCCCTCCATACTGTCACTTCTCCTTGAAGAATGTTTCCTTCAGACTAGAAACACACATATAGATTGTATGGATTTAGTTATAAATAATTTTAACCTTCTGTTTTCTAACTTAACATTAATCTGTATTCCTGCTTGTGTTCCTCACTCAGAAAATGGTTACATGCAAAGCAAGTTTTAAAACCCTCTTTGCAAAGTTAAGAGACCAACAGTGGTGCCAGTTACTGTAAATGACCGTCCTGGGAGCCACGCTGTCCAGTTTTAGAGCGGTGAGTGTTCTCACATGGCAAAGCCTTCAAGGGCTGATCCAGTCAGTCAACAAGCTGTGACTGAGATTAAATGCCAGTGGGTACTTCACATGTCTGTATCTCTTCAGAAGAAAACAGAACAAAATATACAGGTAAAGGAAGGTGTTCCCAGGAGGCCTGTACCCACAGAATGCACAAATAGGTAACTTTTTTAAACAGAAAAAAAAAAAAAGGAAACCCCTTAACAGGGTTATATACATGTTGCAGCATAGAGATCAAACACCTGATTCCAGTGTATTGTAATGCCTAGCTCACTAAATATTATTCAGCATTGAAAAGGTGCTGTATCTTCATTAGAAGCTAGAACTCAAGTTCAGTATTTAAGAAGCTGCTTCTTCACAGGCCAACTAAAACTCTTCATAGTGGCTATTGGCTGAGCAGTAGTTGGTACCAGGGGGGCCCACTGTTTCCCAGGATGTTAAACCCTGAAAGAAACCGTAAGACTAAAGGCTGGAGGCAGTCATACTTTAACCAGAAAAGCTGAAAGTCCACCTACCTTCTTCCTGCCTCTCCAGGTGGTGTAACTTCTTTTCCTTTAGGACTGTAGATACCTACACCATTTCCTCTGACATTTTGGATATAAAAATTACATTAGCAGACATTCTTCTCTGTATCCTAAGTTTAAAAATAAACCAGAAGAGTTCAAGCTTCTCCTTTCCTTTTACTTTGCTTTCCTTTTACTTTGCATTCTACTCAACTGGAATTTATTCTCCGTCTAGAAAGTCAGTTCTGCTTATCAGAAGAGTTTTGGTGGTGGTGGGTTTTTTTTGCCTTTTTCTAACAAAATACAAATAATTTATTGTCACTTAGTCTGTCAGCGGTAAAAGCTATCCAGAAATATAGTCAATGCCTTCAGTTTCTGTTACAGAAAGTTTTCCATTCTGGAGTTCTTTGTCCTCCTGCTGTGAGTCTTTGTGCATTTGGACACTTGGGTAGGTGGACTACAGTTCTATTTTGCTACAGTTATAGAAGCTTCCTGGGCGGAAGATGAAGGAATTTTGTTAATAGGGACAGTTATGCATTTCTTTATTTCATACACAGTGGTCGAAATCAGATACTAACTGCTGGGCAGGTGGGGTGATGTTTCTATTCTTTGTGGAATACTTCATGCTCCACTATCAAAAGCACAGCTGATGTCACTTTGCTTAAGAAAGACCTCAGAATTAAGTAATATTCAATATTAATTTGTCAAACACTTCAAGGAAACCAACCTTTATCATGCAGGAGATCATGGAGATGTGCCCAGACATGCATTTCTGCAGTGAGAGTTGGCCACAGCTGTTCTTACTTCCCCTGTACTATCCCCTGTATTTGTGATTTTGAATGTAGTAGTACCAGAGCTATTGCACTACTTTAGTGCCATTTGCTACTCAAAGACAAACACTCCAAATAATAAATCCTGTAAAAAAAGAAATCATGAGTCTTTTAATAATGGGCAAATATTTCGTATTTTAAATATGCTACCATAGAGGTAAGTTCTATTACAGAATTAGTATTATCATGTGTTTGGGGAGAATTCTTTGTTGCAAAACAGTGCTGTAAAATAAAACACTGCATGTGCTCATCTAAGTACTGTGTTCTTTTATACTTACAAGCCAGCACCTCGCGTCTTAATACGTTTGCTGTAACTAGGTCAGAGTAAATCGCGTTCCTGCAGAGGCTACATACTGCACCGTACCTTCATTAAAAGGCTGCATCTAATCCTTAACCTTTAGTCTGAAATCTGCAGAGAAGAAAAATCGTATTGGACGACTTCTGTATAGCCACGAAGAAGTGAACTGACTTAAATGGTTTTAAATATTTTATTGTCACGTGAGTCTTAACAAAAAGCCTTCAAAACATTCTGTACATTTCAAACTATTTTGAACTGCAATATCCATTATATAAATGTATGTGTAGAGATGCCATGATGTCTCTGTACAAAGTTGTACAATATGTACAGTAACATTAAATGCAAGCTATGTGAGGCAAAGCTTAGGCTTACACATTCATGCCACTGGTTAAAAACAAGGCGTAGACCCAAAGCTTCAGTCAGTTTGTGTGCAACAACTAGTTCAGAAACAGATAAATGTGTATATATTAGAAAGGAGTAATTTGATTTGCAATCTCAGTTCAGCTAGAACAACATGCAGCTGACTGGAAAAAAATACAGTACTGTTCTCGTGGATTTCTAGCACTGCATCACTTCCAGAGGCTGAAATGTATCTTTGGGATTCAGCTGCCGCTCTTCAGTTGAGCTGAGACAGTGCCAGAAGATCGAAACTTGGGAAGATACAAACCAAATTTATTTTCTATACCGGCAAATGTAGCTGTAGCAAGTCTGTATCCGCCTATGTGTTCGGGGTTAACAGGAGGAAGATCTGAAATTCGGGTTTTCGGTGTAGGTTCTGATCCAGAAGGCTTGCTGTTTGAAGGAAGAAAATGAAACAAGTTTTTCCACTATTTAAAAATAGTCAGGTGGGGGTGGTTCACAGCGCTGCTTCATGGGCAACTGAGACCAACTTTTTAACTTCCTATGGCACAGGTAAGAAGGACAAAATATCTTGCTACACTGGAAAGACAAATTTTATGTAATGTATTAAAATACGTATTTTTTTTAATCTCTTCACCTGTCTAGAAGTAGCATATAATTAAGCTCCACTCTATTAATTACCAAAGGACGAGGAGCTTGTTTGGCTCATACTACAACTGCTGCTCAAAACCACCGAGTTTAAGTGGTCCCGTGCTTGAAAAAAGTAAGATTTTTGATCTTTGCAAATACTTACTGCAATTTAAAAAGCAAATGTTTGACTTACAGGCCTCCAAAATCGACATAAAACCACCTCTGCAGAAGTTCGTAAGTGACCAAAGTAACACCAAACTGGGGCGAGGATCTGAACACTCGAGCTGTTGAATAGTGCAAGTTACAGCGTCAAACAAAAGGGAGTTTCTCAGGAGAGAAGCTGAGCGTTTTGTAACAAAACGTTAAAGTTACATTGTTTGGAATCAGACCTTTTAAATACCGCACTGGAACAGCAGCAGGTACTGATTTGGAGAAGTGGGGTCAGCCATGATATTCAATATGCATCTCTCACCTGCGGCTCCCTTCCAAAAAGCCGAAGGGCCTTCTTCCCTTAGAATCTTTCCAAAACAGTCAATAACTCCACTGTATGTTGTCTGACCGGCACGAGCTGCCACTTGCAGTCTTGTCTTGATGACATCAGCAGGGGTTACCAAAGAAGCAGCAGGTACACCTTTTAGAAGAAAACCACATTTAATTTGCACAAAGATTCTTGTAAAAGATGAAACTCTTCTAACTGAAAGATACAACGGCAAACGTGAATATGTTTTTGCAAGAATTGGATGTTACTAAAAATGCGAGTTCTTATACTTGAAGCTAATGTAACTGTTGGTATTATCCTTCCATTTCTTCCAAGCTTAAAGGCTACAGCTGAGAGTAAAGAAAATAATAACGGTGAAATATTAACAGCGATTCTCTCAACATCCCACCAAACAGATGAAGCATTTTTAAACTCACACGTATGTTATATTTGAAATCAGAAAGGAGATCTATGACAAAACTCAGCTGTGCCACCTTACTGTATTTGCATAGTCTACAAAATATTTTGCAAATTATACAAACCATTCACCTGTGAAATTGAATCCAATCCATCCACATGCTAAAGGTGTTAGGAAGGAAATTACTACTTAAAATACCTGTTCTAAAAAATTATTTCTTTACTGCTGTTTGGGCTGTTTTGTAGGAGAATGGGTGCTGCTTGCTTCAATCAGGCAAGCAGTGAAAAGACAGGAGAAGGAAGGTGCCTTACAAGCCTGCTTTGTGCCAGCAGCACGATGTTGCCAACTGCAGTGGAAGAGCGTATCTCCACTTCCAAGGCACCACTCTCAGCTCTCTAGTCGAAGGAAAGGAGACAGTTTTCAGAAATGTACTCCACAGTAAAAGCCTGTGTTATTTTGGGTATTTCTGAATACTGTAAGAATTTCATCCTCATCAAAAGAAGAACAGTTTTCTGACTTATTTGGAATTTTGAATTTAATTTCAATTTTGTTAAACTTTCACTATGGGTTAAAACATTGAAATAAAGGTGTAATAAGTCACTAATTTTTATAGGGGATCATAAGCTCACAAGTGTCACTGATAATTCAGAATATGTTAAAGTGAATGGGAATAATGTAGTTAAGCCCACAAAGCAGACAATAATAGCAACCATATGTAGATTTTCCCTTGCAGGCAGGTAAGTTCAGAGCGCGCTCTTCCCTGCTGCACATGCGTAACAGGAATAGATGAAGCAATCAGGAGTTTGCAAGGTGGTGTTTGGAAAGGCAGGTTCCTGTACAAGCCACAGAAACCAGGCCCATGAGATTTAAACACATTTTTAATAGAATTCATTTCTTAGTATCTATATGACCCAGAAACACCAACTGAGCAAGGAGAAGCTGTGAAGTTTGCAATCTAAAAGATGAATATTATGAGATAGAAGTTAATAATATTTGTATATGCTTCTGTGAGTGCAGCAAGATAGACAGTCCTGCATTATGTGAGAGGAAACAGGGCTACAACTCTGCTACTGCTTTTCCAGCTGGTCTCTCTCTTCCCTCTGACACCAGAAAAGACCCAACTGGCAAAGAGCAGGTGCAGCCAAGCTCTGCACCAAGTCACTGTGGGACTCACAGTGACTGATGAACATACATACAGCTATTCCTCACAACTACAACCAGTAACAGTGGCCCATCCCACCCAAGGGGGTTTCTAAACTACACAGAAGCCAACACTGACTGGTTCACAACTGAGAGGCTGCAACTACCTAGAGGTGTTATGGAACTGTGGAGGTGTGGTACTGAGGGACGTGGTTAAAGGGCATGGCAGGGATGGCTTGCAGTTGGATGTGGTGACCTCAGAGGTCTTTTCCAACCTAAACGATTCTACGGTTCTGTAGTTTCCACTCTGGTGATCTTAACAGGACCTGCCCTTCTGCATCCTCTTAACCATCACTACAGTTCCTATATCCAGTATTTTACACTGTGTGCCAATTAGCAAGAAGAACTTACCGATCACCGTTGCTCATTCTGTTTATATTGAACTTTTTTGAGAAGCCTGTAAAATATTTTACTTTTCACAGTATGATTCTTCAGCCTCAGCTTCTTTACAAACTAATGCCCTGTTTTTGGCAATTGCCTTTGAACTAAGTTTCCTCTCAGTTATTCAGGAATCCAAACCCAAGTAAGTCATTTTCTTCTTAGCTCTTATGGTATCTCATTTTATGTTCATCAAAGATTCAAATTAGCCTTCAACTCAGAGAGCACAGTAACAAGTAAAACCCCATTGAGACAGACAGATCAAATTTGACTACAAGTTGCTGAGCTGCATTACACTGTTTATCCACATTATGCAAATGTAATTAGCTCTCATCAAAATTACATCGCCTCCCACTAAGGATAACAGTGATCAAATTTAGATTAAATCAGACACAATAGTACCATACCCTTCCTTTATATGGGGCTACCGAATGAATATTAAATATTACTAACTAAAAGAAAAAAATTACCTGCAATGGCTCCAGCTGCAAGGAGATTAAGCCCTCCCACATGGCCATTTTCATCAGCGAGCATCAGTTTGCTATGAGCATAAACAGGAAAGTAGATTGCAGAAAAGGGAATGTCTCTGAGGAAACATGCTTTGGCACCCTGTCAAGCAGAAAAGAGACGTAATAAAAATAAATTTTGTAAATAAGGTTAAAATTGATATCCAGAGCCCAGGAAGCATCAGCTCTCTTCATTTAACAGGTAAACAACACAGAAAATAAACTAATTCAGGAAACAGAAGATGCAGAATTGATCTCAAATAAAAAACTCAAGCAGGCTTCTAGAGTAAGGATGATTCAAGGTTCATACCTAGGTTGATTAAGCACTATGCAACAGCAATTCTGACATCAGTACCTAGAATAAGTACCTTTTATATTTGATGCGTCCAAACGTGACAAAGAAAGCAACAAGGTCTGTCCTGAAGTCTTTCTCACAAGGACCCACAACCACAGAGGCAGTGAGACAAGTCCTGGCATGCCATTCTTTCCATCAAACACAAAATCATCACTAAAATACCATTTAGGTCTGTAACACCTCATACAGCTCTGCACAGATGAACACGTAGCTGAGTGAAGAAGCTGCACCAAAAGGCTACCAAAAAGGGAAACCACTGCAAAACGGGAGGCTTTCAGTGAGGAGAAGATACAGGGCGGCAAACCTACAGGCCTATGACAGCACTGTAAGAAGCAGCTCCTGGCAAAAACCTGGCATGAAACAGTGCCTTAAAAGATCGTATGCTGTAAAAATAGTGCAATGCTCCTAAAAAACCATATTTAGTATTTTTCTTTCAGTAACTTCAGTCATCGGTCTTTTACTAGCTGAAAAATAACTCCTTCAGTACAAAGCTTGAACAACCAACTACATGTCAAAAAATCTCATCCGTATATCCTGAAAGCATGCATGTTACAAAAACAACATTCTTTCCAGATGAGTACGCTGGTAACCTATACTCCAGGCAGCAGCCTCCACACAATGGGCCCAGCTGAGACCTGTCCCCCTCTGCCACGAGATGTAGTGCAACAGACAGCACCCGTTACAAACCCTGTGTGGCTGAAGTAGGACACCGGGTACAGAGAATCTCGTGCCTCCAGTCATTTCCACGCAGATAGTTTATGCTCTGAAATTTGTTTGTGCAGTTACTAACAAAAGATAATTCAATTCTAAAGAATAGCAGCATTTTTAGTAGGCTCAATTGTTGAATTACTGCAAAGAGAAATGGTAACTTTGTCCCATGTACCAAAACATCTGTGATCTTCGGGAAATGTAACGGTTGTTAATCTGATTTATTGAATCCCAAGCAAAAGCTTCAGCTCCAGAAATAAATTTGCACATTTCTATACTATTATTAGAGGTCTATGATAAATCAGCTAAAGCAATGTTTTGTAAGTGCACAGATAATACAAGTGCTGAATTTACGTATTACCCCTTGTGCTGGCAGAAGATGCAGCAAGAAATACTATTCCTTGTTTAAGAAAACTAATAGCTTCTGCTCCATTACATCTGATCTGTAATGATGGTAGTAAGTGTACCTGCAGGGAAGGAATCTGTTGACTGGCACTCTGCTGAAGTACAGTACGGGCTTTTTTTAAAGTGGAATTTGTTATTGACAAATCCCACCATCTAACTTCTTAAAAATCTGAATCCTACTAAACTACACCACTGTTTCACTGCCATCAAATTATTAAGACAAAGAGAATATCCTGCTGCAAAGATAACAATAGAGATAACGGAGATTCAAAATAAACGTAAGAAAAGCACGCAGGAAAGGTAAAGAAACTTTTCACAAAACCCCACCAAATGAAATTATCAGTACTAGAAGCCAGCAGGTCTGCAATACAGGACTCCCTGTAGCTCGGTATAAAAGCCCAGAGGACAGAATGGGGGAGTACTTTTATGTATCCCACTGCCATTAATATAGAAGTGGGTTTTCTTCAGTTCTCCACTGTGGGGCTGCCCTGCAGGAAGAAATTGGTTCTAAATTCAAAAGCTTTCTTTGTTTTTAACACAGTCTTTGTTTCAACACTGTAAAAGTTTAGCATAAAATGGGTTAGCAGAGCTATAGTGAAGCCACTCAGAGCAGAAACACGTACCTTATAGAGACCAAGAAGGCCTAAATCTTTCATAACAGAGAGGGCACTGACTCTGGGTCCTGTAGTAATTTCTCCCGCTACCTGCAGCCGAATCTTTACAATCTCCAGTGGATTGGTGAAGATGACCTGGGAAGCTCCTGCCTGCAAACCCAAAGAAAAAGAAAGCAAATCGCATTACTGGAGCATGTGGTGACACGCTGACTTTGCCAGGTGCAGAGTGCCTTCACCTCTCACTGCATTGGCTCATATTCTCAAATGGAAACCCACGAGTGAGAGTTAACAAAGCACTTGTCTGGAGGCTAAAAGCCCACATCAGATATCATGGTGTTGTACAGAATTCTGGTTCACATAAATCCTTACATTTATATGTTTATATTCCACTGAAGCGGATTGATTTGGTTTGCCTCTGCAATTCTCCTTCACATCACTTTCTAAAAGTCATGAGACTGCACAAAAGTCTATCAGCTAGTGCACTAAGCACTACCCTACAACAGTGATTAGACTTGTACTGCTAGGGCATCAAACGCTTACAAAGACCTTATGTTTATTTAATAATAATCCATCACCAATGCTTAGACATGCTATTAGCATTTAGTGGTGATGCTGTTTAAAAAGTAAATTTGCATTTAATGGTGTAATTTTAAATAATTAGAAAAGGTGTTTGGAGTTTTGTTTAGTAGACTGTAATTCTCCTAATTGGAAACAAAATATAAAATTTAAATAGGAAGAGTAACATTTCAAAATATGATACTAGATACAAACAGGAGCCCTATCTTTCTCTGAGCTGAGCATGGCATTCCATGTGCTGGAAACGTTCTGCCAGCAGGGCTGAAGGACTGCTTTGCTTCCTTCCTCCTAGCAATAGAGTTGCAGAGCACCTTCAAATTCTGCACTTCAAGCAATGACTTCCAAAGAAGTACGTTTCGGCTTCCATCTGACAGTTTTGTTTCAGGAGCACATGCACCTATTTAACATGACACGATTGGACTTCTCTTTGGGATGCTGTAGGTACTACTATTCACTTCTGGAGAAGTGTGCGGTTCAGCACAAAACAGCAGAATTTTACTACACTTCCTTCTTCCCCTTCTTTCTGAGCCATCTTTGTACGTTTAAAAACAGCTCCCTAAAATGCATGACATACAGCCACCTGAATACAACCAACTTCAAAAAACATTTCCTCCCCAATTTGAAAGCCCCTCGTAGTCTTGATCTACCCAGTCAACTCATCACACTTGACCGAAGAAAAAGATGCAGAACGTCTGTAATTGAAGCTTCTTTTTTCTACTTCTAGGTTGCCCAGGAAAGAAACTCTCTCTGAAAACTGAGGGTGTGTGCAGAAAAAAAAATAAAAATAAAAATCATCGGTCAGTTTACTATCCTACCTCCTGGTGTTCCCTGACTCAGAACTAATTAACACTAATCCTTTCTATTATGTCCCTGCTATAGCACATCTTCTCCTCTCCAGCAACAGGCAGAACTGAGGTTAGCCGGGCAGCACATCTTAGAAGTTGAAAACTTATTTTAGATTTGAGAAAAGGACCTCAGTCAAGGAACACTCTGAGCACTCCGGTAGCGGCTGTGCGATGGGGGTCTCAAAATCTTCACTGACCAAACGTGAGATACCTCAGTCAGTACAGACATTTGAAATCCTCGACCCAAACAGTGGCAGATCAACCTCTGCTTTTGATTAATTATCTTTCCTTCAGCTGTCTGGAAGGCCATTGGGAATTCCCAGACTGGACAAACTGACCCCATTTCTCTGTTTCCTGGACTTAACGCATAAGCTTTTCTCAGTTCCCTGACACAACTCACATCTAAAACTGTTCTTCGGACCTTATTTACTTCCCATGTCACCTTCTCCTTTCCAGTTAGTGCAGACCTACGTGTGTAAGAAGAAACGGCTGTCCTGCTTGGAAAAGTTTCAGTATAAACAGAACTTATATAATTCTCTTCTGGCAAATTCTGTTAAAGAATAAGCTTTTTTTTTTTTTTTTTTTCCTCCATATTGCATTAAATAGAAAAACCATTTCCAGTGTTTATAGTTCCCCTACCTTTTTTTTTTATACTCTGGATAGAGCATTAATCAGAATACTCTTACAACATAATACGGTGCATCATAAACTTTTATCTGCTACCTGCCTATTTAATATGCATTCTTTGTTTACATATGTGAAATTCAATCTTCTATTATTTTTTATTTTTACTCTGTTGTAAATTAGCACATCCTGCAGAGCAGCCAAAATAACTCTTCCTATTTGCCTAACACCCACCAAAGAAACACAAATAGGCCAATTCGTAAACATTTCTATTTTCTGCCCTGAATTCAACCTTCCTGCAATTAGCCTCCTCCTCCCATAGGTGCACAACTGCCTCCCTCTGCTGTTCTGAGTCCAGTCCTGACACACAAATGAACAGATAAGACTCTAAGCAGAACTTTTTCATAATTTAGTAGTAGTAGTAAAGTGTTACCAATTTTATGCTGTTAACAGAGTTATATATAACAGTATTAGTAGTTATATGACTTGATAAGCAGATGACTAAGTAAAATAAAACATAAGAAAATCCCTAACTCATTATCAGTAGAAAACCTCTTAGAAAGCTCTGTAATTGTTCTGAACATTGTGTATTCGGCGTTGACAAACTTCTTACATCCAGCTTTCTTAGAAAGAGCAGTAATCACCAAGGCACTCAGTGAAATGCTGCCTATCAGCAACATAGGCTCCTGCCCAAGCCTCACCCTTTCGTACAGTTATGCCTGGAGCAAACTCTTTTGAACAAGAATAACTCAATTGACATAAAGATCTACACTGAATTCAGCTCCGTGAACAAATGAGGTCCCTATCACATCATACGGACAGGTAACATACAACACAAGAAAACTCACTTTTTTATTGTGTGCTTTTTAAGAACCGAATGGGAGGGCTGTTGTTTTGTTTTGTTTTTAAGAAAACATTTGTGTGTCTGACAAAGAATGAGGTTGAGGGAAGGCACTGCCTGCACAGCAGCACAGGAAGTGCCTCAGAAGGGGACGCAGAAGAGAAAGGCACAAAGGATCTCCAACCAAAACCAAACTGGCGGTGTGCAGAGTTGCAATGCAAATCTCCACGCTTCTGTGCAAATCAGTGGCAATCACCATCATTCTTTCTCAGAGTACCTTATTTCAGCTGTCAGCTATGTTTTTTAAATACACGTGTGCATGTATACACACACAGAGGTACGCACTGAGGTCCTTGCATTTCTTTCACAGAAGGTGCACTAAATCTAGATTTCCTCCCCAAGAAAATCTTCCTTTGCACATAAATTACAACAGACACTTTAAAAAAGGCTGACAAATTTGTTTCTGAATGGAGGTTATTCATACACATGAAAAATACCAGTAATAAAAGCTTCTACTTAACCTTAATGTCATGTAAAATAACTCTACAAGGAGCAAATAAAGGAACTAAATCTGACAGCAAAGGTTATGAGAGAAAAGATGTAGTTTGAGATCCCACAGCAAACGCCTCATGACATGCCAAAGGCTGAAGGAAATACACAAATGACCCTGCAACATGAGACCTCTTGCCCTTTCCAATTCTACCCAGAGGCATATGCTACAAAGGGGGAGAGGCCTATTTTGAGCCCTTCCTTCCTTCCTTTCCGAAACGACCACATCCTGGACCACAACCATACCCTATAGAAGCAGCTAAAATAAGATGTTACTTAAAACAACCTACTTCAAACACAAACACATCAAAAGAACTTGCACTTCTTTCTCAAGGCAAACTTTCTTTGCTCATGCACCCACAGTAAGCTTACTGTCTTTTTTACTAAACAGTACATTTCTCCATAAGTTTAAATGTCTGCAACAGAAAGCAAAGTAAAGCAGCAACATTTAATTCTTCTCCTAACTTCATCTGTCTAAACCATATAAAGAGATATACAGTATCTATCTTCAAGACTTTGAGGAGCAGCATCCTGACAAGTAAATTCTGGGATTTCTTTGTATATGTGTAGGCAAACACACACATCTCCCACTCCTTATCACCAACAGACGCACCGCCTACACCTTCAAGAAGGGTTCTTAGACCCTTTCCTTCTGGCACCCCACATCCTGCAGCACAAATCAGAAATGTCTTTCACATGAAATGGAATTCATCCACTTGAAACGCTAAGCCCCACACACACTCCATTGATGGAAAAATCCATTTTTTCCAACGTAAATCATAGGAACTTCACCTCAAAATTACAGCATTTTCATCTACTGTGACAGTACTTATGAATCACTTATACGACATTAGATGTCAACTTATATGGCTCAGCTGAGAATGAACAGTTACCTAACATGCATCATGCAGGTGAGTTTCTTTGAGTAGCACTATCCACATTAGGTATGAGTTTTCTGTTTCCCCAGCTCTTGTCAGGAAAGCATCACCAAAGCCTAACTCAGTCTCCCTACTACCTCATAGTAGCTGAAAACTCCAGAGGCAGAAATGCTAATCACCAAATTACAATGAAATTCAATTAATTACAGTAACAGTAGGGAAATAAATTGTTTTATCTGAACATGTGGAAGTGTGGATACTGCTGCTGATGATTAAAAAACCAGCAAACTCTCAGGAAGGTAGGAAGATGGGATATCAGTTTCATCCATCAGTGACCAGAACTCTTTCCTTGACAGGTATGACCTGACCGATGTAACTGAGCTGCCCCACGTAGTTGTTTTGCAGACTTCCAATACAGCCACAACTTGAGAGCAGCTGGGAATATTTGGGCTTTGACAGAGCAGACCCTGCACTCCCCAACGGCATTTACATTGCCCAGAGGCCAGCAGGTACGTTTCAAGAAACACAGGGCACTGACTGACTGCGGGAGGTCCCTGCCCTGCAGTAAGGAAGGAAGACTGGCAGGCAGCTGACCGTGTAAGTAGGCCAGTGCTTGGGTGGATGTCTCTAGTAACAGCTATGAGATTTAAGACTTTTACTGAGGATAGGAGTTTATTTCAAAATCTTACAGCAGTTGAGAAAAAAATAGTATCTTCTTAATGCAGTTCCTGACTCTGTTGGTTACCCCTTTGCGGGATGATACAGCACTTCTCGCAGAGCTGAGGATGCTGAGTGCCATACGCAGGGTGCCTGAAACCACTACCATCCTAACACCAAAGGTTTTAGCTGTCCCAGTTTGTGGGTCTTACAGGACTATAACACCATACACAGGCTTTGATACAGCTGTGCCATCCAGAGAAGACAATTTGCTAGGTCTGCTGCACTACTTCCATTGCTGCTTCTGCCTCCTCACCACAATTTTATTGATACTAGGCTGTGGACAGCAGTGCACACAATGTGCTTCTGCACTGCTTGCAAGAAGGAAGGTCTCCATTGGTGTGGAAGACTTCTGTCGTAAACCATACAAAACACCTAAAAAACAGCTTGCCCATCCATTACACGTAGAAATAATAAAAAGGAGCATTATTGATGTTTATCAGGAAAAGAGTCAGTGCTAAAAACAGACAAGTGAGGGTCAGAGGTAGTAAGAAGAACATCTCTGAGAGCTACACATAGATATAATCTGTTTCTTCTGATGTTATGATGGGGTGAAAAGCATATTTCGAATGTATTCTTTTTATAACGTACTATCAACATAACATATCCCATCTTCCTACCTACTTGAGAGTTTGCTGATTTATTAATACTTGTCAAGACATTTTTAAGAAGCCACAAGCTACCTAAATCCAGATGGTGAACACAATTTTGGGATAGATAAAAGCCAAACAATGCCATGGTAACCCATAATTCTGGGCTAACAGAGAGAGAAGGAATAAAATTGTGCAAAGATGAGGAAGAAAAGTAATATCTCCAGAAGAGAAAGCTTGTCTGCCCCAGCACATAGAGAGGAATTAAGGTTGCTTGTGGCAGTTCCTTGGATGTAACTGTTGGTTATCCCATGATATTTTGTAAAAAAAAGCAGAATACAATGAATACAGTAAATGAGAAGATCAACACTATTTCCAAGCAAGTCAAAATGGAAAAAAAAAGCTGTCAAAATGAGGGTGAAAAAGACTGAGGAGAAAGAGGACAGAAACAGCAGAGGGCCACAAAGATGATGAAGGGCCTGGATCATCTCCCATATGAAGAAAGGCTGAGTAACTTAGTGTGTTCAGCCTGGGGAAAAGACAGAGGGAGGGACCTGATCAATGTTTATAAATATCTAAAGAGAGGTGGGAGGCAAATGGATGAGGCCAGGCTCTTCTTGGTGATGCGCAGTAATAGGACAAGGAGCAGTGGCCTAAAATTTGAACATAGAAAGTTCCATACAAACTGCAGAAGAATTTCTTTATGGTAAGGGTGATGGAGCACTGGAACAGGCTGCCCAGGGAGGTTGTGGAGTCTCCATCTGTGGAGATATTCAAGACCCAGCTGGAAGCCTACCTGTGTGACCTACTGTAGGGCACCTGCTTTAGCAGGGATTGGACTCTATCTCTTGAGATCCCCTTCCAAACCCTGCAATTCTGTGATACTTTTGGAAGATAATATCAGCTACAACAATCAGCTAGTACAAAGGGTTTTGTCTGGACAGCTTATCTGAAACTAATTTTTCTTCCTGATTTTTTTTTGTATGTTCACTACAGTAAGACAATAGAAATGTATTTTGAAAAAGGGGTACCTATCAAGAAACAGAAAAACTGTTAAAGTAGATCATGTTTAATATTATAATTTCAGTATAAAACAATGTAAAAATAGTAACTAAGTATGAGATGTTTGATGTGAACAGTGAATTTAACCATAACAGAGAGAAGAATACTAAGGAATTGTATTTGCTTCTGTTATAAATGATCTGTATGTGCTTCCCAGAAGAAAGGTTAGTCTTTTGCTAGCTATACATCACAGCTGCTTTCTCACATTTCTCAGAAAATAAACTTTGTACACTGACAGGTGAAGACTCAAGCATGTACCAGGCTGCCAAATTCAATCAGGCAGAACTATAAGCAGCCTCCCTTCAGGGCTGCTTCTTTGAATTAAAAGTTTGCAGAGGTCAACAACCTTTCTGCCTCAGGTTTGTTGTAAGCTGAGGAGGTTTTTTTTACCAGCTTGTCAGCCTACTCAACTGGAAGTTATTAGCGTTCCCTGCTACAAAAGAAAACTAACTGAAGTCTTAAACATTTTATAGGGTTAACAGCTCTTGGTGAAACCCACAAATGAAATTAGCCAATGTACAAAAACAAAAAGCCCTATCATCAATACCAATTCCAATCATTTACAGCTTGCTTGGAGGTCCACTGAATTAGAATCGTCAATCTCAATGAAAATATCATTTGTTTTTAACTATATTTACATGAGGGATGTAGTTAGCATCTGCAGTAATGTAGCTACATTTTACATGAAGTAACTTAAACAGAAAATTCACTCAAACTTGTTATCTGAAAGATAAGACTACATCACTCAGTTTTCTTACATTTTCACAAATAAGCAAGAGAATCACACATAGAAAGTTAAAGAGTGAATTTCTGCTCATGCAGTTTTCAAAAGGAAAAAACAGTTGATTTTTTTGTCTACCTTTTTTTTTTTTTTCCTTTTTTCCTGGAAGCAAACTCAAACATGATTCCTATAATCCGTTCACAAGGACTAACTGTAAGTATACTTAACCACATAACTAACCGTGAACATCATCCCAAGCAAAAGTACAGAATGTAGTCATGCAGAAACTTCTTCTGTGAATACAAACACCACTTAAACTGAAAGCTATGTAGTAGGCCAGAAATTGTTAAAGCACATCATTCCAAGGGAACTCAGAATTATGCAGCTTTCCCAAAGAGAAAAAGTCCTTTTCCAGTTCTTGTAAACTGGAAAAAAAAAGTTCTGTTCAGGACAACAAAGCACACACATAACATCGTCATTCCAACTGTACCGCACATTACTGAGAATCAATTTTTCCTAGGAATGAACAGTACAGAATAGATACTTACACAACCTCCAGCAAGGATCTCTGCAGGGAGTGGAATGGAACCATCTTTCTTAGTAAATTTGTCTCTGACAAAGTCATTAACCTAATGAAGATACAATACATTACATACAACATAAATGTATCCTTCCTCCTTATTAACCTATATCAAGTACATCTGTAACCATATTTATTAGAGTGCTTGTAAGTGGTCATCTTTCACACATTTTAGGAAACAAATCCTGTGTTTGTTAACAAACAAAAAAATGTCAGGAAAAAAAAAAAGATACGTACAGTTAGCTTAATAGCCTTTTCTGGAGCAACACCTATCAGCTGTGGTAACAAGCCTATAGAAACAAAGACATCATAAGGCAACATTATCTTCCTAATAAAGAAACTAGTATTTTATAAGAGCTCTACAGAAATGTCTTTCTGCACATGGGATTTCCTTTGAAGTGAGTGACAGTTACCCTAGGAGGTAGATGGCATTTATGCATGTGTGGCTGCTAGAGCATTGGATTTTCATACCTATAGGATTTTACAATAAGATTTCTGTTGAAAATGGTAATGAAAAGGGTGAATGTATCCACCTTCCACAACCAAGTCAAGTCTGATACAGTTGCTGTACACAAAAAAAAAAAAAAGAAAAAAGTAAAAGACTAAATGAACCTCATTATATGTTTATTTACATAAGGATTAATTTGACTTTAGAGTTTTTTAGCCCCTTCGTATTATTTTCCCATAAATCTTGAAATTAAAACAGGAGATTAATTATGAGAGATACACACAACTATGATAAATTATGAACTAACCTCTACCACTAACCTGAGATTTCTCAAGGCTCCAGTCAACTAATGATGTAAAGTATTCTCATTAGTTGAGTCCAACATAAACTTCTGTAAACTCTCTTACAATTACTTATTTTACTTTTTGTTTTTTTTTTTTTTTAAGCTTGCCAAGAGGAATTATCAGTTGGCAGAGCCAATTCTGAAAGACTCTGGTCTCGGAAAACAGCTACTACCAAAACAAGCAGTCTTTTGACAGCAGTACATACACCTTTCAAGGAGCTAATAGGTTAAGAAAAAAAAAGAGAGAGAGAAATCAGTAGGTGGCAGTCTCAACTTCCTAACGTAGATTATAGCAGCATCTGTTATCTTTCAATTCATTTTGTGCACAGTAATTCTGGTATTATGCGTAAAATCATAAAACTTAAAGGGTTTGTTTTTATTAGAAGTGCTCATTTCCATGCTTAGGGAACATCAGTTTGTTAGAAGTGTTTGCCAATTAACAAATAAAGAAATCCCGTACTAATAATATCAAACATCAAATGACATCAACAAAACTATGATGGTGCAGCTTCCCACTCTCTCTTAAATGAAAATGATGGCTAAAATTCATAAAACAATCTTCAAAATTCCCCAAACTACTTAGGTCTGTAAATTCTTTATAGTACCTCCCTAAAAAGAAGCTCAGAGTAAAGGTACCAAAATAGAAAGTGCAGCACATAATATATGCAGTGTAGTGTTTTCTTCCAACACAGTATCTTCTGTGTGATGTACAGACTTACTATGCAGAGGAAAGGTAGTTATTAAATACAAAGAAAGGTTGACAATAACAAAAAGAAATACTGCCCTCCCAGCCTGAGTCTCTGATCTACCACAAAAAGAAAACCCCGCTCTGCAGTGCCTGTAGTTTGAAGGGGGAAAAAAAAGAAAAGAAAACTACCAGACAAAACACCACAAGACAATTCCTCACACTGTCTCCTCCTTTATATGCAGCTAAACACCCCAGACACACACACACTCTGTATTCTAGAGAACCTAGGATTCAGCATGGTCTAACAAGAGAGCTTAGAAAATACTTTGTAATTAGTTCAGAAGTTGGATGTCAGGTTTCACAAGCATTACAGTTTTCCTGACCAAAAATTAGAAGTTTTCACTTAAAAATAAGAGCTTTCCAATGTCCATTCAAGTCTATTTCTTAAACTGAAGAACTATATTGTATCATTATATATTAGAATACAATTTAGGATAATCCCACTCAGAAATATAAGATTCCAGTTACAGTCAGCTCTGTAAATATTTCCATTGTTTCTGTTTAATAATCATTTGCAGATAATCTGATACTATGAGCACATGCTGACCATTGAAGATAACGTTTTCAGAACAGCTGCACAAACCTCTCATGATAAACAATCTTAAAAGACAATTACTAAACATATTTTTTAAAAGTTTAACGAGTTGACATTATTCTCCCTCAACATGCACTTTTTCCCCCTTGAGTGTGAAGCACTGTTTTTAACTTATCTATGGAAAGCATTTGCCAAAAGTTAGACAACAAAAATAAAAAGTGATCGGTTTTAGAAGCAACTGTGCAAAATCACGTTGGGGTGAGGGGCAGAGAAAGAAAACAGTACTATAAAAAAGAACTGCAGAAATCACAAAGTTTAAAATAGAGTCATGAATATAACTTCAAGGACTATTTGTTTTAATGAAAGATCTAGCAACAAAAAAAGGGAAGAAATTTACTAGGAAAACATAATTTATTGAGATAACAGCTATCTCATTAATATTTTGGCTCATTTATTCCTCTTTATTTGTCATTGCAAAGTCCTGTCAGATCACTGAAAACTTAGTCAGAGTCCATAGACTTTCACATGCAAAAACTTCTCAGATAGTGCTCTTAACAAATACTAGCAAGGGCCATTGTCCTCACGGACAGAACACACTGTAATACTAAAGAACATAAAGAACACTCTGTAATACTAAAGAACATAAAGATGGTCTGTGACCATCACATTAAAAAATAAAATTTAAAAAAAATTGTGTTTTGTTGCTTGAAAAAAACAATTAAAAATAGAGAATTCAACTAAATATAAATATCAGATGACTGACTACTGTATGTACCCTTTAAGTACGTTATCTTGTTGATATAATACAAATGCTTCCATAGCCTTCTCCTAAGCTAAAAAAAAAAAAAAGATAGCTTTCTATCTAGCTGGTGCAACTGATAAGAAGTTGCTTTGAATTCTTAACCTGCATTTTAGAACAAACTGATACATAAATTGCAGGCTGCAATTTCTTGCTCACAGTAGTCCCAGTACCTGCAGAGGTATGAGGAATAAGCAATCTGGCATCCAGGTTAACAAGTACCTTTCAGAATGACTATTGTCTCTGTTTGAATAAAAAATATTTGCTGTAAAACAGATATTTGCTCTTCACACGCTAAAATCCATTCCTCACGTTCACCCCCAGCCAAATATCACAAACCTCAGTTTGTGAGATAATCTTGTCCACAACACTCACACCACAGAGATTAGGACTTTAAACAAATCTGTGCACCAAGAAGCCAATCAGTAACAACAGAAGGCCTCGTTTTTCCCAGCAATTATGATGAACAGTGCTCAAGGGTAGTTAAATAGTCAGCTCTATGAGACAGAAGCAAAAATGTAAATTATATCAAGTTTCACAGTTTTCCAATAAGACTGGTTCTTGAGTCTTATTAAAAAAAAGGGAGAAAATCCCCAAGCCAATATGTATATTTTACTCACTTACCTCTGTAAAGACCAAAAAAGCCTTCAAAACGCAAAACCTTTTTAAAGCAGTCGAAGCTGTTTTTATACATCAACTCTCCTACGACTGAACCAGTGGAGCGCTGATTCTGCATACGAGTTTTCACCAGGTCTATGGGATATACTGCCGTAGCACCAACAGCTGTGAGAAAGCATTCGGAGCATTACTTCTGCAGCTTCTCTGTTGGTGTAGTACATAATCATTATGGTGACTTTCTTTAACAGTAATTTCAACACACAGATCTATACAAGCTGGTAAGATCTCTGAGATGTTGGAAGTAAGAACAATACTGAAAATCTAGAAAAAAGTCTCCAGGAGAATGAATTTATTATGTATTATATAGAACAAGTTGCAGAGAACAAAGAACACCAATCAGAAAAAGCAGCAGTAAGAACTATCAGTAAGCAAGTGTGTTTCTCAAGTGAGTACAGTTTCAGTTGTTCCTAAACGGGTACTAGAATAGAAGGGATAAGGAAGCGAGAGTGACACAACCAGAAGTGGCTGCACCCTCCAATGCTTCACCTGCATAACCAAGAAAGTGCACCTTAGATGGTCCCAAAGAGTCTGGCAAGAAAGACTACAAACCCAGGCCTGAAATGCAGACAAATTACTCACCTCCAGCAATTGAGCCCAAAGTGAACCTGTAGGCTGACTCAGCTACCTGGAGCCAGATAGGCCTGCTTAACTCTCCAAACGATTGCTGTGTGAGGAAGAAAGGGAAAAAAACATTTCAAAACTTTGCTGGGAGAACAAAGACAATATAAATCTGCTTTCATGAAGTTAAACAAAGATTCTGACAAAACCGTGTGGTATTACATCAAGGAGGGAAAAAAAAAGAATTTCTAAGTTCCAAGACATCAACTGAACAAAGCATGTTTTTCAAATACTCCTTATAGCCATATTCTTACATTCCTGGTATTTTCATTCCTGGTATCGCAAAATAAAGCCAACCATCTATGGTCAAGATAAAGTAGATAGAAATATAAACCAACTTTGCTATTTCTCATCCTATTGCCTTCAAACTGCCAAGGAACGGAAACCCCTTCTTAGCTTAAACAAAATTCAGTATCTGACAGATAAGATGTATACTCTGATGGTAGATGCTAAGACTGTATATACACATTACTACATAGAATAAACATGACATCTACTACCTTCAAAACAAGCAAAAAATGCCAATTATTTCCCAGAGCATTCCTCACAAAGCTCTATCAGACAGCTGATGATTTGCAGACACAACGATGACCTCACTAATTTCAATCACATACACTATTATAAACATGTTAGGATTTTAAATAAAAACCAAGTCTACACCAAATATTTGCAGAGATTCAAAATCACATTATTAGATGTTTACTACATATAAGGTAATAAAGATAAGCTGATACACAAGATGTAAAGATTCAGAAACTGGCATAGTACAGTATGCCAAGTTTTCTTCCAAACATAACTAAGGGTGTTAGAAAAGAATTTATACGATGTAGGTAATAGGTGGCCAAAATACTAGAGGTTAAAATCCACACTAAAGCAGATACCAAAGCCCATCTCCCAAAAGCAGCCTCCTTTGTTCTTTACAGATAACCTGTATCATTTGCAGATGCACTTGTGAGTGCAGAGCTGGGATTTATACAGACCTCAGAACTCTACAGTGCTTCGCTCTGATGCACATTATGTATTCTCTACAAAGAACATCACACAGATGTTTCACTGCTAACATTTACACCAGGCTTTCCAAAGCTCTGAATCGTGGAACATCCACAGAAGGGCAGCACATACCTCAGTGTAAGCAACCCTGCTTATGCTGGCATGACACTGCATGTGCAAAACCCTGCCTTTAAGATGTGACGCTACACAGTATGTACACAAGGAAGAACACAAAGGCCTCTGAGGTTAAGATGGGATCCTTATTTGTAAAAAAGGAAAAAAAAAGTATTTTGTACAAATTTCCTAAAAAAATCAAAAACAAAACAAAACAAAAAAAAAAAACACCCAGGTGCCATCATTTCCCTCCACAAGGCATTTTCTTCTCCAAAAATACAGCTGAGCAGAAAAGAACAGAAAAATTCTGGGTCACAAGAAGTACAAAGTACACGTGTGGAACAGTCTATTAAAAAAAAAAACAAAACAAACAAGCATAGATCAAATGAATTGCCTTTACAAGCAAAGAGAAACAACAAATCTGAAGAGTTCAGTCACTATTCTGAAAACTTTAAGCTTTCCTGATTTTAATGAGAATCACAATAAAAACAAGATGGTCACAAAAACAAAACAAAACAAAACCCTGCAAAATACAGAGGGACCTTTTGATCCATTTCAATAAAAGACATATGCAGTAACAACACACTGAAAGACTCTGAAAGGGCACTGGTTTTTCACTGTACAGAATTTTTGTCCTACATTATCACACTTGGTTCCTCTTAGCTTTTTAAGGTTATTCCTTCTACTCGAAGCTCTACAGAGTTCTCATCAAAGTCCAATCACTACATTCCAATATAATTCCTAATGAATACATCACTGGATGTTAAGAATCAAATTCTTTGTGAAGGAATTGTCACTTTTTATATTATTTAATAACTGTTCACAAAGTTTGTAGTTTACTTGTGTGTTCAGCTGAATATGCAAATGAATGTAATTAATGCTATAGCTTTCAAAACATTAATATTTATAAACAGAAAATTACTGTATCTGTCATCCCTACAGGATATTCACTTGCCGGGCTTTAGGAAAATCCCACACAATGAAAAAATTGACAATAAAGTAAACATTGTTGAAAGCAAGCTACTTTCCATTTCCACCAAACCCACAAAGAGCAAGTTTATGTACATTGCCATATAAATGCAATTAGTGAAGTGTTTTCATTTTCCAGGGGTGGATGGACCTCACAGCAATGATATTATCTCTACCACAAACAAAACTTTTTTGTTGCATCTATCAGTACTGTTAAATTAAGTAATAACAGGTTCACTTAGGATATGGTCCAGTAAAAGACTGTTCCTTACAGAAGAGGGAAAACAAAATTGCTTCCTTTTTGCTGTGCTCTCTTAATACAGAATATAGAATAGGGTTAAAGCATGCTGTATTACTCCAAGAGCATTAAAAGAGTACATTCTAGTGATGGGTGAAGCTTTTTTCAGTGAGCTCATTTTATAACAGTGTTAAGCTACAAAGGTAATTCTGAGGTGTAAAATAAAATAGGTAAGTATTTTATTTCCTAATAGTCTACTCAGAAAGCTGAGTGCTACAGAAAACACTGATTAAAACCAACAATGACAGTTACAAATGCAATTATGAAACTTCAGCAAAAGTACTTCTCGTTAGTCTGGACAAACATTGCATACACATTTCTGCATCAACTCATTCCACCATTCTTGTCTTATCACAGATCCTACATAATCCAGTGGATACAATCTCTTAAAGGAACTTCACTGTAACATGTACAAAAAGTGAAGTGGAAAAGAACAAACTTACTGTAATAATAGGGGGCAGTAGGTATAGTTGCCTTTAGCTAGTTTCTGATCACTCAAGAAAGGTAGCATTCACAATTCAGTAACAAAGAAGGAATAGCTTACTCCTTTCCAAAGATCAGGGCTTGTTGGAAATTCTAAAAGGAGGCAATCTCCAAATAGAGATGCTTCTCTTTTGGCCGCCAGCCCTTAACTGAGGGAGGGGTGAACCCAGGGTTGCACAGGTGAATTGCTTACTCAGTACTATCCTAATTCTATCTTTATAGCAGTACACATACAACATGACCCATTTGTTAAGAATCTGTTTAAAGTATTTTTGTTTTTAACTTTTCATACACATGTACATGTAAACATTCACTTAATTTCAGCAATTTTGATTGTATATACCACTTTTACCTACCTGCCTCTGGAGTTCTGCCAAGTTGTATGGTAATGCACCCTCAGCTAAAGGTGCTACTCTCTCAATATCTGCCAAAGTTAAGCGCCTTAAGACAAGGCAGAGGAAAGTAAATTACTGTTAGTTAAAATATCAAACATATTTATTACAGTATTCCTAGCTGCATCTCACAGAATACATCATGAATTTAAAAAAAAAACACTTGTCATATTTAAAAGCATGCCTAAGAGTTCTGCTGTATTGAAATAAAGAATTCTTGGAGTTGGAAGGGCACTCCCTTCTTGTAGCTGTCAATGGATCTTTGGTTATTCAGAAGGGAGTTCTTGATTATTAGCAATAAAGGACATAATTCACAACTTAAACTATTTCTAGGTATCCCCAAGTGTTCACATGCAAACAACTACGGGAAACATCAATAAAGTCAAGAATAATGGAGAATTATAGCCTTCTGGGATTACCATAATGTAATTTTGCTATTTTATGTTAAAATCTATGATACAACAATCAACAGTTGTGCTTGATATACAGAGATCACTCAGAAAATATCTGCGCACACCAGCCATTTTACACTGAATAAATTGTAACGGAATACCACAAAACACACAAATTTTAAAATTAAGATGAGGAGATTTTGCATAGAAAACAACAATATGGTTGTAAAATGATAAAATTAATTATCATAAGTTACCCACCCAGTAACACTGTATAAACCTGTAAGTTGGTAAAGAATATCTATTTCCAACGGTGTAACTTGTCCAAATCGGATTGCAGACTGTGTAAATTCCTCTGGATTTAAAAGGGAAGGAGAAATAAAGTAATTGTGTTATTTGTCAAATTTCATCTCTATGGACAGCTCTAACAAATAACTTAAATATCATGGCAGAGTGAAAACTATCATCAAGAAGCAAAATCCATAATGCAAAAGGAAAATAGAACTCTAGGAAGACATCTATCTTGAAAGAGATCTTTGAAACAGAGCAAGTATGATTCAATAAATTCTCACATCAGCAAGGTTAATGACATCACACACAATTTATGATTTTTTTCCTGAAGTTTTGCAAAATGAACCGAATAATTATCCATTATCCATAGCTTTAAGAGCAACTAACTCATTTATCACCATCATACCCGTGTTTCTTTTTTCTGTTACCTCTCAGTGACCTCAAACTTATGTGTTCATCTATCCCAATTACAGTGCACATTCATGACATAATTGGCAAGCTACAATAAGCAAATTTTAGCAATGACAGTACAGTAGCTTTTTTTTCCACTACAAAAATCCAGGCAAGACATGTCTATGCATTTACATCAAGGAAAAAAAGCCAGGTAATTTGTTAGCAGTATTTGGAGGACAAGGACAGTTATTTTATGCTTTTCTTTAGGGATGAAAAGTATGCTGAGCATCTGAACGTAAAACAAACAAAAGGGAAAAAAAAAAAAAAAAAACTCTGCATGCTTTTTACCACACACAGCCTTGGCTGGTCCTGTCCATTCAGGTAAAGTCAATGATAAAATCTGTCATAAGATGTCTACAAAATAAATCCACTGATGCCTGCAGTAAGACTGATACATGTCTACCTTTTGGATGTACAGAGATTAACTATGTCCTATATTTCAACATAAACTACATAAAACCACTCAGGCCAGAAAAAGTTATGAATTGTTACCATTTTTCTAAAAAGGATTTAATTACAGATAAAATGACTAGAGCTAAAGCAATACGGAGATTACTGATAATGGATTTTCAAACATAACTCATTCTATCTTATTTCCTTGGCACCTCCTATCTCTAAGCAACAGTATACCTCTCTCAAGGAGTGGTTGAATTCCCAATGAAATATTGTTTTGCAGATATTCATACAAACTAATATGGCCGGCAAGGTTTCTGCCAGAGTCTCAATTCTTCTTCTTAGTGAGCTACCTGAAAATCATTACTAACCCACAAGGATGAAAATGACCCTTAAAATGTTCCTACAGTAGTGTTACCATTGCATACTATGCAGCCTCTGACTTGCCTTACCCTGTATGCAACAAATTACAAATTGGACAGAACTAAAATATTAAAAAAAAATAGGAAATATATGGTACCTTTTGTGACTTCAACATCTTTTCTTGTACCTGCTATATTACTATATATCTTCCTAACAAGATCCATGTTATTCAAAAGGGCATTAAATGCATTGAAGTAGGAGAAGCTGACCTGATGTGAAACAGTTCCACCAGCTACCTGTAAAAATTAAATGATACAGTTAAGTGCCTTAAGCCCTTTTTTCCAACATCTTATTACAAATTACAGAAACATTCATTTGGGCAAGTAAGGAAAGAATTAAAGATATCTTTCTACTTCTGTAATTTTAAGCTACTTTTAATAGAAATACAACAGTAGAACCATTAGATGGGATATTTTTTGGCATAAACTGTAATACAGTTATCCTTTAACTTATAAACTTTACCTGGAGATTTTGCCAGCCACAACTGTAACCATTCTAACTCTACATGCTTATTTTCCAAACATCAAACTGAAAACAATGTAAGAGCACATAAAAGAGCAAAACTGTAAGTAGTCTACACCCGTTCTGGTCTGTTCGATATGGAAATCTAGAAATCAGATGCTTTAGCCCAAAATTGATATTCTTTCTGTGTAAAATATAGTTTGCTCCTCTGCTTTAGGCAAAAGTACAGTAGACTAACTCAAACTGCATCCAATGGCACTTAAGCATGTAAACCAGACTGCAAACTTTTCTACCACATAACCAAGAAGTGTTGCCATGTTTCATCCTGTCAACTGTAATATGAAGGTAATAATTTCTAGCACTGAGAACGTGATAAACAGATAGGAAAAGTGGGAGAGAAGAACTAATATTTTAAAACATCACAGCTATTAAACCCTGAACTCAAGACATTTTTCTTCACACTTACCGAAACTAAATTTTCTTCCACAAATGGTGTCAGCATATGGGAGTGAAGGGTAACCATGACATCACGGAAGTCCAGCCCAGTAATCATGCCACTTTTATTTTTGTCCTTCAATGAAAAGGCTTGTCTTGCATGTTCTGACTGCAGCTCCTAAGATTAATATTCAGAAATAGTGTATTAGCAAATTCTGTAACCCACTGTTCACAACATTTTGACTTAGTTTATAATCTTACAGCCTGCCTAAATACATCTGTGCATGTAGACCACAACACAACTGCAATTTAAACTTAAAAGTCAGTCCAAATAAAATTCTGCATATCGATTCATTCCACGCACAGATTCACTCCTCAGTCATAGAACAGCCCCTATTTTATCTCTATTCAGTTGTAGGGAAATACTCACTTTCACTAAATAATCTGAGAAGCAATATTTGCATACTTATGTTCTGGCTGCAACACACTCCCTTATTAAATACTCAACTGCTAGAGAAAATTCTGATATTGATCATAAAGATTCACAGTATGAGATTAAATATGATTGGGGTTACATGGTTAACAACATCTGATTATATTAAGGACATAATCTCTGGTTGAGGTTAGTTTCTGTATTAAATTCCTACAACAGAAAAAGGAGGCTGCTCAATGTTGTAACTACACAAGGTTACAAGAATCAGTTAAATGGTTAATTTCATAAAAAGAATATTTAATCCCACATATTTATAGGATGACATTCAAGTTAAAGGACAATGAATAAGCACTCCTTAACAAACTTGCATAGAAAAGTAATAGTTCATTCCTGTTAGGATTAGTATCAGATAACCATGGCCATTACCAGATTAAGATCAAAATTTATAGTGATATAAATTTACTTCTAGAGATGAAAATTGATTTCAGCTGTACTTTGAAAGAAGGTTAATAACTAACCTGAAGAAACTGAGTGAACTCTGTATAGTTAAGGTGTTTCTTTCTGTTATGTCCAAAATGCAGACGAATGAATTCACAGTCCCAATTGAAGGGGATTTGATGATGAGTAGTAGTTTGTTCAAATACTTCTTTGACATTTGCTTTAAGGAAAGGAAAAAACAATAAGTAAGCTTTGGGGTAGAGTAAATACAAACATTCCAGGAAATATATAAATAAATTAAGCTTTAAGGAACTATTTAAGAAGTGTTTTGTTGAGAATAGTTACTGAGACTTTACAGACTTGCATAAGAACACATTTGCTATCCAGTGTGATACTTTCTGTATTACTACATAAAACTTTGGAGTGTTTTTCTTAGTCTTAATTAAGCAGCAATTTCTCTTTTTCCCTTGCACATGACAAATAAGAGCTAATTTGCATTCTGATACAAAAAATCAATAGTGGTTCTCCATCTCTGCCAGAAGTCAAATTAAGTCCTTTATCAAGGGCATGAATACCTGCATTACATCTCATAGAATATCTGTCGTACTAAGTATGGTTTGATTGAAACTTGATTATTACAATCATACAGTCTGAATATGTCTATTGAAGATAGGTATAAGAATTGCCATCTAAAACATATTATTAGCTCAGCAGAAAGCATCTTATTAAAAGCTTTTGATAAGGACTTATAAAAAAAATTGAAACCTATAAAACATAATTGGTAGTCTCTGTTATTAAAATGTTTTAAGACAAGTGAAGATAGAGATGTCCTCATACAAATGAAGGAAAAAAAAGCTCTCCTTTCAAGATATGGAATCTCTATATGTATACTGTACAACTGAAATATCAGTGCCTAATGTATCCAAAGTCAAAAGTGTCATCTAAAAAAAGTTCTATTTATTCATAGGCACTCTGCAATACAGGTGTGGGTTCTGTGCAGATTATCTGATCAAATAAACAGTACAACTGGACATCTATCCATGTGAACTCTTCTCAAAATCTACCTCAAAATAACTGAATTGATGTTAGCTTTCACCAACTAATCTCAAGCCTGCTAAATACCAAAATAAAGTGTGGCATATAGCTCAAATTTAGAACAGAATACACATCATTTTAGCTGAAAACACATCTGTTTTTTTTTTTTTATAAGTTTAGATTATTTGCTCAGCACTGCATCGGTGTATCTGTTAATCAGAAATATTAAAGGCATACTGTCGAACTACTACTCTGAAACAGTTCAGTCAAAAGACAAAATGTAACCAGAAGAACTTTAATGTCATTTTATCCTTCTATCAAGATCGATTTACTTGCAGTGTGTTGCTATCTCTGTGCTAAAGGACTGCTTGATTCGTTCACCCTTTCAGATCTGCAGCTATTCTAGTAGTGGGCAAATCACTCTATGGTTTTACACTTTCAGTGAGCAAAGGAAAGGAAATCTTTAGAACAAATACGTTTCAGAATGAGAACACACAGTAGGATTCTTTGCCTAGATCACTTGCTTCACAGATAGTTTGAGATTACCTATTTAAAGGGCAGACTATGGCTATTGAGCGATTTAACTGTAATTTAGCCCTTACCTAAAGGTCAAACACAGACGATAGTTGAAGAACTGCAATTTAAACCAGTTTCCAATGCAAGCTAGGCTAAATGAGGTGCTCAGGTAAGCAGGAAACTTAAAAAACTTGACTACTTTCAATTGCCCATTCATATCTATTCACTGATATACTAAGTGAGGGCTAAGAAAATAAGATAAAGCATCACATTCATACCACTAAATTATATTATTTTGCCACATTTCCTTTGGAAGTTCTATCTGTAGTAGATTTACTCGCTGGTGCTACAGAAACCAGAAGAGGTAAAGTTAAATTCCCCACCTACCACTGATTCACTGTGGCTTCTGACCAAACTAACTTGAGTCTTCATGTACTACAAATAGGTCAGAGTAGCTCATGGTTAAACTTGCAAAATGGCACTACACTGTAAAGGGAGCACAAGACTGGTCTGTTTAAATGGATCTATCAGCTTGACTACTAGTGTACAAGCACGGTGTCTGCTAGAGACTAAACATCTGCAAAACAGACTGCCTTTATAAACTCTTCTAGTAATGGCTAAGGGAAAGACACTGAAGCAGCCAGAAAACTTAAATCGTATTATCTAACTGCTGTTTCCAGCAATTATTTCACAATGTTAGAGGATGGTTAGAAAAAAAAAATCTCATTTTTTTCCTTACATGAAATTATTCATATGTGTTCACACAGACAACATTTCCAGTGATTTTAAATGAGTCTGAAACACCCAGTCTTTCCATAACTCTCACTCCAGCATTTAACTCTATACTACTTCACCCACTGAGGATTAGCTTCCAACACTATTGGTTTTCCTTCCAAAAACTTTTATAACTAGTCATCAAGATATCACAGATTGAGATTCTTCACCACATAAAAATAATACTGGTAAATAGATTAATAAATCTGTATTCAATAATTGAGTGCATCGGTACATAAGAATCCCAGTGGCAGCCAGCAAGCTTTAAAAAATGACATCCAAATTATACTGTGGTTTCTCTGAAAACTAAGACACCTTATCCACAGATAACAATAACTGACAATCAGCAATGTATACCTGTTGTTACGGTAGTGTGAGTTTAAATACATGGACTGTATCTCACGCTTATCCTCATGTTACCCTTGCTTATGAAACATTTGAGTAGCAGGAGCAGAAGCATGTATCAGTTATAAATAAATCAGTTCTAAATAACTGACAGAATTAACTGTTGAAACTCTAAATAAATCTTTCCAAAGCTGTTTGGGATTCTCAAACATCTCCAGACAACCACTAAGATCTACTATTTTTCTATCCAAGGGCAGCAATGCTTTCTTCATAATACATCAAGAATACCTTCTTTAATCCAATTCTGTTGGCTTTTTCATTACTTCAAGGTAAACAGTCACCACTATCACTAACAACTCCATGAGGAGAAAAAGCTACAACTGGACAATCACATTTCAGGGATTATACACAATGTGATCATGACCTACAGATTCACCGATTTGAATTATGATCAAATATCTCATTTTTAACTATTTTTTTTTCAAAGTACAAAGTAGTGATAACAACGAAAATATCTAGATAACATGAAGATATAGGTATTGCTTTTTCTTCTTCTTCTTCTTCTTTTTTTTTTTTTTTAACTCAGTCAAAACCCAGTAATGATTCTAAATTAACATAAACTACAAATCCTTCAAATTTCCAGCGGGCAAAAAAAAAAAAACCAAATTATTTTTAGCCCCTTTCATTGTAGTATGACATTCTACAGAATGCATTCCTTGTCCATGTCAATGCCTGTTGCTCATTTGCTAATGTCTTCACCTAAATTTGCTCACCTTTCTGCAGTGGAATGCTTTCCCACTGAGTGAATAACTATTTCTGAGCTTATGGCAAAGCATTTTCTTCTCAGACAGGCATACAAGTCAGTTTCCTGATAACACAGTCAAATTACTATCAGCCCCAGGAACAATAAACCCACTACTCCAGTGCGCTAGTACATTACCTCCAAGGCAACATGCATTCTCTCAAGATTGCTTCAGAATTTCCCCACCCAATCATTTTAAACAAATTATAGATGCCTAGAGCAGCTATCTGCAGGCAGTATACACACAACTGGCTCAGTTCCCATCAATACCATTATCTTGCAGGCTCGTAAAGATGATATAAGAAAAACACGTTCTTAGGCAACAGTGAATTTCAGAAAAGGAGAAAGATTACTCTAAGTTATAAACACCAAGAGATTTTGTTTAGGATGAGATAAAGACCATAACACAACACCAATGCAACTGAACAGAGCATCACACATCTGAATGCACAGAGAATACTGCTACAGTTCATGCTCTATGAATGACAAACATTTTTGGCTCCACTCATGGTGGGGATGAGTTTACTACCTCTAGTACGTCATGAGGTGGTATCAGTTAATTATTTTTACTGAGAACTCTCCAAAATTCAGAGGGAAAATCTCAAAATTTCAAGACAATCAGCCTTTTTGTCATTCCCTCTCACATCTGAGACAACGTTCCTCATGCTTGTTAGACACACAAGCATGAATGAGATACTTCTAAGCACTAGCATAAATATGCCAGAAGTTTATTGCTTAAGAAGGTGTTTTTAAACATCTGCTCAGTCATCTATGGCCTCATTTGTATGAATTTCAGCCTCAGTGTGCACCGTGCATTTAATGTTTTCTATGCTATTTTTCACTATTTCTACTAACAGCAAATTTCATGTAGTTTCATTTTCAGCGTAAAATAATCACAGATAAAAGGACTTTTATCATGAGCTTTGCAGCAGATGTACATTAACAGTGATCCAAACATGAATACAGTGAAAAAGACAAGCGGCAAGAAAAATGAGAAAACTAAACTAGAAATAGTTGCCCTGCATTTCTACTCCTGTTTTAAAAAATTACAACATTGATTCTGCCCAAGATTAGTGACAGCCATAATAATGAATTGTCTATATATATATAATTTTAATGTAGAGTTCTTTTCAGACCCTCTTACTGAACTCAGATTTTGAACTTAATACTATGGAGAATGTTTGAGATCTCCTTGTGTTCTTAAGTACTTCATTATTATGAAAAATAGGGAAGTCTCCCATTAAACACTGCTCCAAAGTGTTTAAAACTGTGGCTTAAACCAGGAAGAATCATAAAACAAAAACAAACAAACAAAAAGACACCACAGAGAAAAGAAAAACCTCATTGTATCCTACACAGTCTGAATGTAATAAGCAAAAGGCAGCTTGAAAACAGGAAACTAACATATGGCAAACAGGTCAATTGCAGCCTTATATTACTGCACACTTGGTAGGAACATGCTGTTTTTCTTACATCCTCACATACACAGTCATGTGATCTGTCTATGCTTTTAAAAGTTACCAGCCTTTATGGTTGCAAATAATATTTCACAAAGCAGAACTCTTAAGATTATCTCCAAATCTTAGCATTTTCAATCTAACAGCTCTTTTGGAAATGGTAGAGTGAGTACTAGGAGTGCTCTGTATTTCCTGAAAAAAAAAAAAAAACAATCAAAAGCAGAGACTTACAAATAGCATACATTCAAGTCCTTTCTCTTATTCTTCACATTCACCTTCCTCATGTCTACCATGTCCTGTTTAAAGCAAATCTGAATCTTTCTTTCCCAGATTAAAATTTGTTGGCAAATGATTATTTTAAGAAAATCGATGGATGAGATCTCAGTACCGCAGTACACTCAACTTCTGAAACAACTTCATTATAACAATGCTTATTTCAGTTCATCAGCATTGTAATTTTTATATAGTTGCATTAATAGTTCTCCAATCCCTTTACTCTCCGTGCCTTGAAAGAAGAGCCACTATACTCTACATAATGTTTTTAATGATACGTTGAGCTGCAGCATATTTTTTTAAAGCCTTATGTTTGGTTTCATAAATATCTTCCAATTTGCTAAAAAATAATTTTAAAATTCTGAATACGGAATAATCATGAAGGTAGTAAGAATAGTTTTCAAATCTCACTGCTTTAGCTCTATGTATCCATCCATATCAGCACAGGTATTTAAATAAAAAATGGTCTCCAAAATGCTCCAGTTTATCAGAGAATGGCTTTCTTTGCAGTGTCTCTACTCCTCAGAAAGCCTTGAAATTGTATAACTTCTAACTGGAACATACAGTTCTAATCACTGTATGGTTTGTCTAAGGAATGAAATATGAAAATTTATTTTATTTCCAGTTAGGAAAAGCATTTTGAGGGAGAAATTTCTGCAATGGTCAGACTTGCCTTTAATCGCAGCAAGTACCATCTGTTTCAGTATAGAACATCTCCAAGTAACCTGAACAGATTTAATGTGAAGATTTGCTCTAACCTAAATACAGGTCAAAAGTCTTCCTTAGTGGAATAGCACTAACTTCATGGTCTGCTTTTAAATATTTCACTAATGTTAAGTAGCTTGGCCAGTTACATCCCATAAGCAAAACAACAGAATGATTCTTCATTTCTGGCTACAGGCAGAAACCCAAAACTAGAAAGATAACACATGGAAAAAAATTAACACTTTATCTGTCTTAGCTGTTATCTTTTAAATCTTTTATGATCAAAGCAATGTTGTAAGGGATCATCAGCAACACATTTCCCATAAAATACTAACCTAGGAATCTTTTACAGAGACATGCAAAGGTTTAATCACGATTTTTTCCCCTATTTCTTCATTAAGATTAACATACAGCCAGGTCTAAAGAATCAACTAACACTTAACTCCCTCCAAATAAGTGAAAAAATTGAGTAGATTACGATAATTTTTGAAAATGCCATACAGTCATACTGAAATGATTTGGAGATATGGCCAGCTTGGGTGCAGAAGGAGTTTTTAATTTGGGATCAGAGACAGTATGGCTTTCCTCTAGTGTTATGGTTTGAGCCCAGCTTAAATACATCAACACTATCTCATGCCCAGCAAGGACAGTGTTGGTTCTGTACAATCACATTCCCAAAGCATTGCATCTGAGATAGAAAATCTTGACTTGTGTTTGATCCCGTTATCAACACGGGTTATCTGCAGACTGGATAAATTACCTACTAATATGAGATTACTTGTCTAATAGCAATTTTCACACTAATTGGCTTAACTTATTCAATTACAGTATATTTCTAATATTTTACTACAACTTTTAGATGTCAATGTATAGAATTTTTGATTTATAGAGATGTATGTAGCGAGTATGTTACATTTCACAGTGTAGTAACAATTATCTATAATTACCTTTACTTATTCAGACTTCTGCATGGAATGCAAAGTCTACTAACGGAAGAGATCAAGTCTTTCCTTCCTCTCAGCCATTGGGAAAGATTCTTTGAAGAAAATGAGCAGTGCAAGTGTCATGTTTCACCTTGACAACCTTCCTCCAAAGACTTGGGAAAATTCTAATTTTATATATTCTCCTGTTTTTACATGAACCTAAACTGCATGCCTTTCTGTTGATGTGGTGTGAAAATGAAAGAGTGCAGGCCACACTTAAGAAACAGTCTCTAAAGGAGCCAAGATCAATGTATAAATTGCAGAGTTACCAAATGTCACATATGATCATTTGTATTTTTCCTACATACAATAATTTGCATAATATCCCTACAAAGTAAAAATAAGTAGCCCATTTTACCAACAACATACAAAACGTAAATGAAAAGCAGAAGCAAGAGTGAACTACAAAAGTAAGTTTGGTATGTTATAACTTACAATTAAATGCAGCCACAATTGCAATAAAATCTATTCTGCTAAAACAAGAGATCAGTAGTAAATCTTAAAGTCACTAGCAAGTTTGCTATTCGAGGTATATCAGGTATATGAGAAAGGCATGGAGAAAACAATGTGTAATTGCTTCAGTTTCTCTTGTTCGTATTGTTCTTCTTGCTTTGAGATAATGATGAAACAATGAAAGTAACAATTCAGTCTGACTGAGAAATCTGTGTACCACCTAGATTTTTTTGTTGTTGTTTTAGAGAACCAACTATTTCAAGTGTGCTTGTACCAGCTACTAAGTACATATCCCCATTTGGTGAGATTATTACAGACACCATCATTAACATAGTCACACCAATTGTGATAGTTTGTCTGTTTTCTAATGACTACATTTACTGACTTCACCTTAGCTTAATTCAAGATGTCGTGTGTCCAAACTGCTTAGTATCTGACAATTCAGTTAATCATGTAATTTAATAGATGTCATAACTCAAGCAGTTTGCTTCCATACAAAGACATGCGTTATTAGTTTCAACTTTTTTCAAAGTTGAAAGAGTTTTCATAAAAATGAAGTAGTGCAAACAGTAAGAGGTTACAAATCCAAGCACAGTATGTATGTCCTTTATTGAGCAGTTTATACTTTTGGATAGAAATAATATATAATTTTCATGCAATTTTATTAATATTCTTAGCATTTATTTTATCTAATTTTCATAGAAGTACAAAGTTTTTTTAAAACAAAACCTAGTCCTCCTTAAACTGCAGTGTTCTGAAGTGACATTGTAAATTGGTGGAATTAGTCTAAATAATTTTGTCCAATTACTAACATATGTTGAGAGGAAAAAGAAAAAAAAGAAAGAAACGTAAAGACCATTGTTTCTTCCTAATTTTTTAATAATATGTTATCCAGCTAGAAGTTACATTCATTATATTAAATAAAGACTTGCTGCTCAATTGGAATATTAGACTAAGAACTCAAAAGATTAGACCTCCTTCATTTTTATTTTGAACCCTTAACATATTTAATGACAATTCTTCAAAGAGATGAGGAAAATCCAAACAAATTTTAAAAACTCCTCAAAATGAAGGAGATCAAAATTCATGACACACAAGACTTTCACTTAGGATGATTTTGAACAAAATAGCATTGAATTAAGTACTTCCAAGAAGATGAAAAATCTTGATTCCAAAAGATAGAACAAAATATATTTTTACTATTGCATTTCTTAAGCTTGTAAAACTTGGAAGAAAAAAATATTACTCATGCAAACTGTTTAAGGAAATGAGTAAAACACTACATAAAATGTGTTTCTAGCTGTGATGAGCTATTCTTGCATTTATACTGTTATCGCTTTCTTAAACTGTTTTTCTTTAGACATTCTTACCAAATGTTACTTCTCCATTGCCACTCTTGTCAAATAACTGAAAAGCAACAATGAATATTGCATCTGGAGTACACAAAACAGATTCAAATGCCAAAAATTCTTGAAAGGAAATCAACCTACAAAGGGAAATACAGAAGTTATAAAGATTTCAATAGATTATACACAGTATCAATGACATTTTGTGTTTGATGCTCTAAAAATGTTCTGATGCAATTATTAAAATTAAATTCTAATACTCAAAAGTTAAGACTCTACACTAGAAATTGAAAGAGGTGTCTGTTATATTTGAATAGTTACTTAAGCTTTACGTGGCTCACTTTCTTGTACCAGAAAAGGACTGGAATTCTTCATATCCATCAATAACAAAATATAATCAATTCTTAGTGAGTACCTACTATTCACTAACTCATAAGTATAAATTTAAGCAGACAGCACTTAAAAACTGATATATAAAAAAATCCACAAAAGTTCTATCAGCATGAAATTCAAAGGTCTGTCATTATATCACTAATTTTTATATTTCTCATGAGAAAGAAAAGCATTTAATGTAAGTATAGGAAGATACTGTACAATATGCATACACTCTTAAAACAACATATTCATAATAAAGTTATACTTGACTATGCATATATTAAAAAAAAAATTACACCTCAAATATTACATGAAGTTCGAGGTCATATAAAGCAAAGAAATAACAAGAAAGAAAGAAACAGAAAGAATGTTCAGACAGTTAAGACATGACCAAGGAAGCTAAGGATTTGAGTGTAACATTTCATCACAAGACAATGAGCTGTGTATGTGAGACATTCACCATACAGAAAAATGCAACTCAGGATGCATCAGGAGACCTGTTTTTAGTCGAGATGAGGAAGCAGCAGTATCACCAGACAGGGCTCTCACGACATCTCTGGAACGCTGCATACAAACCAAAGTCCTCATTTTCAACACATACAAACTCAGACTTGAATGGATGCACAGATAATATGACAATCAAAAAGAATTTCTCTAGAGAAACTCAGTTTATTGTGACAAGTAGAAAAAAAATAGATGGGATCCTATATAAGAAAAGTACAGCAAGACAAGCCTCAAGTCAGAAGATAAATGATCCTGTTGGCACAAAAGAACAAAACTGCACTGTGTATCCATAAGGATATGTAGTGTGGGCATATACCATGGCTTTTCAAAATAGTGCAAGCAAAATCCCTAGGTTTTAAAAACAACAGCTAGATTGATGAGAATTTTCCACTCAGTTTCAGGCTCCTGAATATAGACATAAGTGATGGCATATCTATTTTAACATGGAATAAATTATCAGTGGGAATAAGAATTTTCAACATTTTTTAAATTAAATAAAAATTTACTACTTCATTAGATGCTGTTAAAAGAAGTAGATATCTCTGTAGATGGTACATTTCATTAAACGTACATAATTGATTTGAATTTATGAAATGAACTCTTTAGTAGATTTGTTAGTACATTTAGTAATTTTCATAGAAAATCATTAGCTCGTAATTACTACTTCATACATAGATCGCTTATTCTTAAACACATGTATAAAATCCTCTTGGGGGAAAAAATCAAACCATTCATTAGTTTACATAGTCTTTCCCTGTCCAAGTATAAGCAAAGTAGAGTTGAGATACTTTAAACAAGATCATGTATTTTAACATACATGCATATATGCGATATACAGAAAATACAGAAAAAAATGAGACTTTGGAAGGAATTAAGACATGGAAATATAGAATTATGTTATTAATTTCTCATACATTATCCATAAAATCAAAGATGAGACAATGGTTCTCCAGATGCAAAGTCAACTTCGTGCAAAGTCAACTTCAGGCAAAGGATGAGCCTAATAGATAAAGGTCTAGTATCAAAGAAATTGAATATTCTTCAAAATAATCAGAAACATTCTTATTTCCAAACACATTTCACATACAAGCACAAATCTAACGTTAATTCCTAACAAGGAAGGTTTGTAACAGACAAAAATCAAGTGATGATCCCTGTAGAACTCATTCCTGTAGAAGCCTGAACCTGAAAGAAATAATTCTCCAGAGGGCTCCCTTTAACAGTGCCTACAGCAAAAGGAGATAGACACATTCAACTTCCTTTCTACATATTCAACAACTAAAAGCAGGAATATTTCTAGCAATCCACCATTATCAGGGTGGAAATAACAAGAGGTAGATTAAATGGAACAAAGGAGCTTCCCATCCAAACACTATTCAAGCATCATTCCGTGAACCCGCTGTATTAAAGAGTCCATAACAGTATCAAATCACTCACCTCTCATTTCATTGGTAACACTTTCTAAAAATTCCATTCCTACTATTTCTTCTGTACTGTCACTTTTCAAAACTACACCAAGTAAGCCACATGTTTACAATTATTCTGTCTTTCCTTGTTTCCTACTACAACTTTTTGCTCTTTACCCACACAGCAAAGCTTTTGGACATAACATATATCCTTGCTGTGACTGTCCACTAAGTGAAACATGGGCTCTTTCTTCAGGAGTTCACTGAAGAATACACTTTCAAACTCTAAGAACAATGTGCTGATAGGCAGAGTAGCCAGAAACAGGCAATTAAAATGTAGAATCTGAAAAGACTACTGAAATTTTGCAGGTTTGAAGGCAGAAGAATTATGTTTATTTTAAAACTCAGATATCTACAGTATCAGCTAGGACTTAAGTAACTGAGAAGGTGGTTTTGACACATATTTATATATGAGTACATTATTGATAAAGGATACGTACCCTAATCTTAATTTTAAAAGTAGTGTCAGCAATCTGTGATACAGGAACGCTTAATAGCAACATCAGTGAAATTCCACTGCATTTAACAGATAACAGACAACTCTAATTTAGACCTCGTCAAGCAAGCCTGGCAGATTTTGAAAACAGATGCAGGAATGAAATTTCACAACGGGACCAAAGCTTCTCAATTACTTGCTGCGTGACCTTGGGCTGTCTTTTGATTTACAAATGTCTGTATGGAATAAGACTGGTGATACTTCTTTGAAAGTATTACTGGAATTCAGCGGAAGACTACAATAATTATTAATGCTACAGATTAAATTCTCTGTATTGATGATGCAGGATTTTGGCACATTACAGGTAACCATAAAAGGAATAATACAAATGCAGAAATAAGTAAACCAGTGATGATGTGGGTATAGCACCCTTCAGATGAATTAATGAGTAGAGAAATACAGTTTAAAACACTTAAGAGAATACATTTCAGACAAGAATCAACAGGTATATGTCCAGTGTTTCCATAAAGAAGTAGACAGAGCACACTTACCCATATCTGATTACCTCACTTCCAGTATTACCCAGACCAAAAAAAAAAAACCTAGGAAAAGCTTATATTCACAGAGAGAACAACAAAAAATACGATGTCTCATTGTCGAGTTCTGTTGCAGCAATAAAACAAATTACTGACTTCTTACTGTAAGAAAGGTCCTTTTATATAACGTTTTCTGAAGAAACGTACACCCTAAAAGACAATCAACAGCTTTCAGAGAAACAAGGTACTCAACATGTTGGTTTTAAGTCATCAGTTAGACTATTATTTCAACAAATGTGTACATTTTCAATCTGAAACATTTTCAAAGTGTGCATTTTCAATCTGAAGCAACACAACAAAGTACTGCCATGTATTACAAGCAGTAAGACAAGTTATTTGGATTTCTCAAACATGTATACATATATATATGTATATGTATATTACATTTATTATCAAAATGCTGCAACTTTATTTTTGGAAGCTATCATGTAACATTACATCAAACAGGAGATTCTGTGCTTATCACTTACTACAAAATGTATACAGCGTATAAAATTCTGTTTGTAAAGCACAGACATTGTGTAAGTTGCTCAGGATGCTGTGCAAACTAATAAAATGTTCTTAAACAAAATATAGGAAAACAGAAACATTCTAGTGATGTCAAGGGTCAGGTTCAGACTCATAGAACCAAGGAAACTAAGGTACTTTCAACTGAACATAAATTGCATCTATTTACACATTTTATTTTACCAGCAACTTTCTATCTCTTCTCTATAATGCACCCACTTCTTTCTGCAGTTCTGACCTCTTCTCTGATTCATCTTATCTCTTTGCTTTAAAACTGCCTATGCTTGCACACAGCAAAAGAAAATTCTTCTTTGAAGACAAATAGGTTAGAGGGTACTACCTCACTGGAATGGACATTTTATATGTCAGTTTCAGAAAGAAGTCTAAAAGCAAGTAATATCACCTATAAGCAATGCCAGAAAAGCTTTATGTGGTGTGACCTCATCTGAATTAGGCAAACACCTTCTTGCTTCATATATCATTAGTGTCTCTCCTTCCTAATAGCCAAACTCTAAAAAAAGTCCTCAGTTGATTGATAAGAATTGCACTCCTTTTTCATATTTCCATGTTTAATTGTGTGCACTAAGGACTCTCAGTATCTAGTCATGGACGTGAGTACACAGAAAATAACTTTTGCAAAGCAGTCACACTGCATTAAACTTATTTGCAGTGTATCTTCCTCTGCATTTGCAGCAATTGCCAAATCTCCTTTAAAAATGAACACTACACCATTAATCATTGTCTCTTTTTCCTCAAGTTCCACTAGTGTAGTCTACTGCACTTGAGGAAAAAAAAAAGAAACACAACTTATCTAATTAAGCTTGAAGAAGAATAATAAAATCAATAATGCATTTTAGAAGATGAAATTACTGAAGAAACACTCATTTACCAATGCATTACAGGCTTCTAATGGAAAACAAAATTCTCACCCATCTTTAGTTTGATCTGCCACTCCAGCCAACAGCTGTACTGTTTTAGGATTGTAACGTGGATCTGTATAAAGTCCTAGGTATTTCTGCACAAAATCTTCTGGGGTCATGTAATGCTCTCCATCTTTCTCAACACTGGCATACTAGAGAAATAACAAAAAAACAAAGCCACACAAAAATTAATCCATTTAGATGTTAATTATCAGCAATTACCAAATCACCATCTTTACTGAATATCACTTATATAGTGCAACTGCATGCGACTGCTCTGAAATTAAAGGATATGGTTTAAATATGCAATTGTGTTGCAATACTAGGTGGCCATATTATCTCTGTGGAATAACGTATCCACATCATGATCAATACCTTCCAAAAAAAAGACAATCATGCGTTTTCATAACTGCTCACGTAATTGCACAAATTCACAACTACAGCTTTTCATTTGCAGTTGCACTGTGAAAACATAGCACAAATTTCCTCTCCAAGTTTCTAGTACAAGACATCTTCTAATTAATCGATCCAAATCACTCATAATTACTGTACATACTTATCAAACTACCTGTTTTCTCCTTTTGTGAGAAATAATGTTTCAGATTTATGTTTGTCCAGAAATGAATAGGTTTGGCATTTCTCACTTCAGTAAAAAATTCTAACTAACTCTCAAAAAGGTCAACTGAAACATTTTAATTTGATTGTGGGAATTGATTTTACTACTAAATTTCAAGTAAAAAGCACATGCAAGCTGAACAACTACATAATTTTAAAAAATAAATATTAATAAATCTAATCAAGAATAAAATAACTAAACACGTCTTTATTACTTGTACACCAAGACAACAGTTACATGTCTGTATTCTGACTACTTTACTATTTGAAATTAATTAATTGGCAGCTGTTATGAATATTAACATAAAGTGAACTTTTCACCATAAATTCCATAAACTTTAACTGTTCAGTCAGGCTGGATAATACTCATGTTCAATTAAGAACATGAGAAGGCAGGAGCGGAAACCATCATAAATACATTTTAGAAATCAGGCCCACTCCTGAGTTACCAGAATCAGATACTAATCAGTTATTCTTGTCGATAATCAATACTATCACCCCTCTTTTTATGTGCTTTGATCCAGAAGAACATAAGGCTTATTTTCTTGCTATCCATAGTCTTACTCGATGACTTACATTCTCGCCATCTGTTGTCATCACTGAACATTAAGTAGTATATGATATTTGAAGTCACGATCATGTATAAAAAATCAATTCAGGATGGCAGTACAGTTGCAGAATTTTTTTTTCTATTTATGATACAACAATAAACTTAGATACAAAACTTAAGTTTCCAGACCATGAGATTAAACTATGTCTACATGTTAGAACATAGAAAAGTAGCTCATAGAAGATTTCTAGTTCACTAACCTACTGTGACCCAATCCATTTTGATGACTGAATTTTTCTAAGCACATTTGCTCACAAAACCTGTAAGCAAGTTTATTTTAAGAGCTTTAAATCCATTTTCTCCTGTACAGTCAGTCCACTTATAGATAGAATGCAAATCTTCACACACATACATAGAAACGCGTTCCTTCTGAGAAACAATAAGTTACAAAATTTCACAGCTGTTTCATGAGAATATTGATGTGAAATGGAAGTACTGGCTTTCCATTCATTTGTACAAATGCAGTACACGTTCCTAGGCTCCAGCCACTGAAAGATGAACCTAAGAGTTCTCTGCAGAAAAGACAATGTCTACTCCATTACCCTGAGCTATAGTGCAGTATTTATGCAAGGAAATCTGAACTTCAATCTAAGGCCATACCCATAATTTCTAACATCTCCACAATATACAATACCTTGAGTCAGGTGAGACTCTTCTGTGAAAGAGTAAGAAAATGGGCCCTCGCCAGGAACCCACAGGAATGATAACATTAACAATGCCACCTATACAACATACCTGTAACACTCTGTTAGGATAAAGGAAATCACTTCTGTCCCATATGCTCCTTTTATCATATTCTGCCAGGATGCAGTTTCAGCAGAGAGCGTCAGCATCAACATCCCCTCAGGCATCTCCCTTACCTTCCCACATCTCTTCCACAGCTCCTCATCTCTACTACACCATATAGTTGTGATAACAGATTTTTGCAAGACTACAGTAAATGATTTCACTCATCAATAATTAATGCAATGATTTCCACAAAACAGGAACACAGAGCAACAGGCAGGAATCCTGCAATTCAGCACTGCTGCCAACACGATGACGTGATGAAAGTGTGGCTTCACTGTAACAGCTTGGAAAGGTTTTCTTCTCAGCCTTATATTGATATGACTAAAAAGGCGTTGTGTATGGCAGCAGAGCTGTAGTTCACGTAATCTGAATGAAGTTCTATAAATGAAGGATCACAGAATATGAAGAGCATTGAACACATCCTTAGGAACAACAGAATTCAACCTCACAACAATTGAGGGTGCAAAGATAATAAAAAATCTAAATGCCATTGCCTTTTTAAATTTGGGCACCAGCTCATCTGAGTATATCATGCAATTGTCAGAGTTAGGAGCACAGGAAATTCTGTTAAAAATGTTGAGACTAAAATAATTAAAGGACAGATACATTCAGCTCCATACGAGAAGGTCATGGTATTTCGAAAGAGGCTGGCCATAAGCCAATAAACTAAGGCCTGACAAAGTAGCTAGGCTATTCCCTTTTGGCACGCTTTTACAAAATCTGTCCTCAAGTGACACTTCCACCATACAGTTTACATATCTTTTGCAATTGGACAAGGCAATTGTTCACTTTATTTTGCATATAAAATATGACATACTAATTAAAATTTTCTTGTCCTCAGGCTTGAATTAGGTTACAGTTTATTTAAAAAAAAAATCTTACTGTACATTTATAGGCTGCCTCAGGCACACGATGAATTTGCATGACCTTTCTGTAAACCTCATCGCAAAACACAAACACACTAAAACTCTATTTGTACCACATGGCATGAGGTATCACCATGCTTCTAGAAGTGATGCATAGCTTGAAAAACTGGTTAGTTTCAGGACATTCAGGACATTTTTAAGGGAGGTGGGGGGAAAGTTCCCCGTATGAAAATTTGAAAATATTATCATGCTTATTTCTCCACTTTGTTGAACAGGTTTCATTTTCATTCAGCAAACAGAGAATAATTCAGCTATCTTTCCTCAGGGTTGACTGTATTTTGCTTAAGGATAAATGAAGGCTCGCTAAGCTATCTGTTAACTGTGGTTCAATGCAAGTCTTTGATCCTTCACTGGATTTGATTTTCTTCTGTAACGGTTGTCACTGAAGTCAGTGGTTAGCAAACATCTAAAAGGTAGTTTTATTTGATGGTGTATACACACGGCATCTTAACTGCATCCTACAGCTAGGGAATGGATTATATAGAAATAATAGCATAACATCTAGCTCACACAAGTGAAGCTTTAAATTTTTAATGGTTTAAAATAAAATACAGAGCAAGCTTCAGAAATTCTACGAGAAAGGTAAAAGTCACGCATCCGTTAAGATATCCCTTAAACTCCGACAGAGGAGTTGGCATTATCTTATTGGAGGGTATGCATGAATAGAAGGAAATTTAAGTACACTCTCTAAGAATAAGGTTGATGACGAAGGGTCCCAGAGTTCCCATCTTCCCTTGCATCCATTTCCAAGGGAAGCCAAATTTAGAAGGAATGCACGCCCTTTAACTGAAGCTGACAGAACAGGCCTGCACCCTCAGGAAAGAGCACAACATATCTGACCCATGAAGTGTGCAACACTAACTGTATTTCATAACCAGTCTCTACAACTGAGTCTTGGAAAGACTGGATTCTCTTCAGATTTTCTTAATGTTTGCAACTAAGTTTGCTTGCAATCTATCAAAATAAGAATAGAATATCATCTTCAGTTAGAATCAATTCTATAATTCTATAGCCCCTCTCCACAAAAATATATAAACTCTTCCTATGCAACTGTGTGTCTGAGTAACTTGTCTTTTTATTTTTTATTTTTTTTTTTTTACGACAATCCTCAAGGGCAGATGAGAGCTTTTGCACTTTTGATTCCTCAGGGCATCAACCTGTAGACTATTTGCTTTTTAGGTCAATAAAACAAACATTGTCATATTGACAACTTCAAGATTAAGCTCCTCTCCGCTTTTTCATGTATCACCAACATCAAGGACTTCAAATACTCATTTCCAGAAGTAAGGACATCTATTGACTAGAAGATTCATACTGAGTCTACTTATCCAAGTTGAATAGAGTATTTTCACATCATAATTCTTGTTTTCTGCAATCCAACATGCAGAATTGTCTTTTCTGAAAAAGTTTACAAGAAGAGCAATGTGATGTTCCAGAAGCACACATTTTTATACCATTTGTGTATTCCTTGTATAAAGAAAAAGTTAAGTGCCTTATCAGCAAGAAACAAATCTGTGATAGAGTAACTTTAACCTGAAACTAACATTTAGGCTTTCATGGTTTGACTCCAAAATTCTAAATTACAGCACTAAAACAACATTATCAGAATAATCCATTCTACGAAAGCAAAGATCCCACCAAACGATGGTTGAAACATAATGCCTCTCTCAGGCAAAAAGGTCTCTTCCTCTACTTATTAGATAATAAGGTAGGACTGAAAGCTACGTGTCAGAGACGCCATAACAGAATTCATTATTTACAGAATCATGGAATCATTAAAGTTGGAAAACACCACTAAAATAATCTAGACCAACCATCAACCCATCACCACCAGGCCCACTAACTCACATTTCCAAGTGCCACATCTATTCTCTTCTTAAACACCTCCATGGATGGTGACTCCACCACCTGCCTGGGCAGCCTGTTCCAATACCTCACCACCCCTTCTGAGAAGAAATTTTTCCTAGTTTCAAACCTGAACCTCCCTGGCACAACTTAAGGCCATTCCCCCACATCCTGTTACTTTTAGCGGGGAGAAGAGGCTGACCCCCACCTCACACAACCTCCTTTCAGGTCATTGTAGAAAGTTACAAGGTTTCCCCTGAGCCTCCTTGTCTCCAGACCGAACAATCCCAGCTCCCTCAGCTGCTCTCCCTTACGCTTATGCTCCAGACCTTTCACTGCTTCACTGCCCTACTCTGGACACACTTCAGGGCCTCAGTGTCTCCTGCACTGTGAGGGGCCCAAAACTGAACACAGTAGTAATACTTATTTCCTTCTTTACAGAGTAAAACTTCTTGAACGTAGTGAGTAATATTCAACAGGAAAGAAAAAAGATACGGTTCTGATTTTAGACAAATCAGTGGCCCAGCTATGGACCTAAAACAGCTGCTACTATTCTAGCTACCTATTTCAAACCTTCTCAGAAGTTTTAGGATTTATTGGCTTTTCTTTTTAGATGGATGGTTTACTGTAACTAAGAGGGGCGGATAAAACTTAACACCATTATTCAGATAGAGTAACTCTAATGTCCTACGTGAGAGGTAATGCTATGAAATACATTAATCTTAACAATAATAACTCAAAATTCTACAAACATTGCCAATAGTCCATCCATTTGCAGAAGGATCACAGATGCAGCTCACAGGCAAGTCACACAACCATAGAAGTCAGAAGGGTGCAGAAGTATATTCTTAAAATAACAGTACTTGGTTACAGTTGCAATCATTTCTGTCACAGGAATTTGGAAAAGCCCAGAAAATGCGTTAAGGCTGCGTGGGACAGCTAACCACAACCTGCACAGCAGCGGCTCCCCCTCAGTGCCCGAAGGCCCTCCGCGTGCAACATCAGCTCCTGTCCACATAACCAGTTTTGTCCCACGACCAACACGCAGTGACAAACAGCTGAGAACACAAGTCTGCCAGCCAAAGAGCATCAGACAGGTCTGTTTACCTGCAAAAAGATACTTCGTAGTTCGGCAGGATCTGCTCTTTTGGTCGAAGGCACCTGCTAATAAAAGTAAGTTAATGCTTCACCGGCTGAGCTACAGACACAACTCAGAAACAAAAACGCAATTTGCGCCGATAAGGGCAGCGGTATCGGCTCTCTTATCTAACCGATAAGCGGACTCAAACACGACACTGCGGGTAACCGCCGCCTCCCCAGTCACTCAGGTGTCGCCGACAGCTGTCCCAGCGCGCGGGGCCCCGCGCCGCGCCCGTCCCTCAGGATGCGGAGCGCCGGGCCCCGACCGCTCCCTCCCGCACGCGCCGAGTAACGGCCTCGGCCCGCGCCGCTTCCCATCAGCAGGCGCTACCCCTTCCCCGCGGCCGCCGCGGCACCGCCGGCTTCCTCCCGCATCCCCCGGGACCCCGCGGGCAGGCGGAGCGGCCGCCCGCCTTCTCCCGCGCCCAACGACGGAGGAGTCACCTTGACCGCCATGCTGCGCCGGCGAGCGGGAGGAGGAGCCGCGCGCCTTTACCCACCCGCCGCGCCGCCGCAGCGCCGCCGCCTCAGCGCAGCGCCGTGGGAGGCAGCGCCCGGCCCCGCCCTGCCCCGCCCGGAGGGCTCCCCTCGGCGGCCGGCACACCGCCGCGCCGGCCGGCGGCCCCACGCCTCGAAATCCCGCGGCAGAGCGACCGGTGCCGGCCGGGACCCGGGGGGCCCAAGCGGGCGCCTACCCGGCTCCGCGCCTCCCCGTGACAGCGTGCGGGGCCGCCGACTCGGGGCGAGGGGCGCTCACTCGCGACCCGCGCCGTCGAGCGGGAGACTCCCGGCGGAGTCTGTCCCGGCCCAGGAAAACAGGAGGGCGCTTCGGCCGCGCCCCTCAGCACGGCAGGGTAAGGGCGAGGGAGCAGCCGGGCACGCGGCTGTACGGTGCCTCGCAGCTGCGAGGGTCGGAGCGGCTCGTTCGGCCATAAAGCAGAGCGGAACCCTCTGGGCCGCGAGGCGACGCAGACCGCCCGAGGGCAGCTCGGCGTCAGTACGCCGCACACGAGCTCGCAGAAAGAATTCTGAAGAAACCTGCCTGCTCGACGAGCGCCGACCGCCCCGCTGCTGCACTCCACAGGGGGCGGACCTTGGGGTGAAGCCAGCGCTCAGCGCGGGCGCTCACCCCCAGTTCCCCTCAGCCCGCCTCAGCACTGAGGTACCTGTAAGGCCGAAGCAACGCTGTACGCGCGCCCACCACATCAAAGCAATCGCGCTACACGGCTGCCCCCTGAGGGCGGAGCTAAGCAAATGAGCCGCGGCGCGAACGCCCTTCTTAAAGGCTCCCGCCGGGACAGCGCGATCTTTGGCATACAGCTGAGCATGCGCGTGAGACCCCGAGCCTCGCCGAGCGCAGCTGTTGGTTCTCGGCCGCTTTTGGGCGGGCGGAAGCGGAAGTGTGTGCGCGTGTACTTATTTCCGCCGAGTGGGCGCGCGGCTTGATTCGTTCTGCCCGGGTGACTCGGCTGTCGCCGCCGCTGGGAAATGGCGGGTGAGTCCTAGGCTGGGCCTACCGATTCGCGGCCTTCCTGCAGCTGCTGAGCGAGGCGGTGGGGAGCAGGGCGAGGTGTTGCCGTCGATTCTCTGTTAGGGGAGCGTCGCCCGCGGTAGGGACGGTGCCCTTCCCCTTGGCCGGGCCCGAGTTTGTGTGCGGCCACGAACGGGAACGGGGACCCTTTGACGGTCTCGTTCCCCGTAGCAGAGGAAGCGGAGTAAGAGCTCAAGGCCGAGGCGCGGCGGGGGCTGGCCGTGGCCTGCCCGAGCCGTGGATGTCTGCTTTGCACCTGAGCCGTGTGGCACACCGTGTGTGGCTCTGTGCCTGCCGGGTTACTGAGAATGCTTCTGGCCTAACCTCATTCCGCATAACTTGAAATGGGAGGAAGAACTGATAATGCTGCTGGAATAGAGAGGCAGGATGGGTTTAGCACAGTTGAAAAATGTCCTAATAAGTGACACACCTATTGTGCACTAGATTAGGCTTTGGGAAAACAGGCTAGCTGTAGCTTCCTTCCTTCCTTATCCTCTCTGGGAGGAAAGCTAGATAGTGTCTGGAAGCATTCCTGCCACAGTTCAAGAACACCTGAAATGCATTAACTCTTATTCAAATGCAGTGTCTGCATATAGTTTGGAAGGCACATCATAGTGAGAAAATAGATTTACTTAAAAAGTAGACAGAATGAAGAAGTAGAACTTGCAGGAAGAATACTTCCTTTAAAAATGAAGTCAGCATTATGAAGTTGTTCCTTCTGTTCTTGAGAACCTTTTTCTTAATTCTTTCCTTGAATTGCATAGATTACCCAGACTGTATGTATCTAAACTCTTTCAAAATCTTTTTCTTTAGGACTTACTCCTATGGAGAAGAAGCTGGCTGAATACAAATGTAACACAAACGAAGCAATCCAGCTAAAACTAGGTAATGTCAGATTTTAAATATTGTGCCTTTGGAATATTTTAACATCTATTTAATAAAGTCCTTGTAATTAAATCTACTTAAGTTATAATATGTACTTATAAATATACAAACACAAGAATAGGAATGCATAGTGTAATTTTGTTGAGAATAGTACAGTGAAGTGCAGCTGCAGAAGCTCAGGCTTGTACCTGTGTAATAACACCGGCAATCTATTAACATGTTACTAGAATGCATTGGAACTACGTCACCTTGATCTTAAGGTATTCAATGTGTTTTTTTAGTTGCTTCTTCTCTAGAACTTTTGCTACAATGTAGTCCTAAGTATGCCTCATATTTCTTTTGAGGAAATGATAAACACAAAAAATAAAATGGCAAAATGTTCTTTGGTTTATTTTTTTCCACCTCTCCCTCAACATCTAGACAACATAAGCCATTTTCAACCAAGTCTTTAAAATCTGTTTAGGAAAAAATGCTACTCTCTATTTTACAGAACTGTTTATTGTTTTATATAGGTAACTTGCTTAGTACTTACAGAATACAAGCAGAATTACTGAACTCTTGCTGGACTGACTTATATCTGAAACTTACTTGTATTGGTAATTAATAAAAGAAGAATAGGTCATATATCTGTGTTTTTTATCTTTTCAGACCTTCAGCATTTTGTTTCCTTGAGCAGTACAAATAGCATCACTTATTAAGAAAGTAAAAATAATTAATCTTTTAAGCACTCTTAAGAACTCCTATTAACAGTTGGTTCTGCATAACTTAGTAAACTTTTAAATGCATAATTGGCTTGTGAGACAAAATGTCATTCCAACCAAATTACTTAAGTCTTTGAGTTGCTAACCTGTGAAGCATTTCTCTTCCATTTAAACAATAGTTCAAATACTCATTCTGTGACTATTTATATATAATGTGTATATCTCATGTTTTGGTTTTCCTCTTCTGCCTTTCTAAAACCAAAGGATGAGAAGTAATAGAATATATCTGAGTAAATTTTATCAAGACATCTGAGGAGTTGCTCTGTATCAGTTTTTAGAGAGACTGCTTTTTACTTGTTCCCATTACGTCATGTCACCCAAGGCTTTCAGTTTACTTTTTTCTTTCAGAGAGTGTAGATGGTCCACATACAAACAATATTAGAAAAAAAACCCTAAAATTTACAAAGTGATGAGGCCATTTAGGAAAAAAACCGAAACCCGCCTTTCTCATGAGTGTAGGAGTATAAATGTAGACATGGGCTGTACTCCTCTGAGTCCTAATTTGTTCCATGGTGATGTTTCAGGATTGCTCTGTTTTTCTTTTTTTCTTCCGGCTTGTTTTTTGTTGTCTTTAGTCTTGCTGCTTTGCCTCAACTGGGTTACTCTCTGAGTCAAGCTGGAGAAGACAAAGACTATCACTGTCTTTGAGAGGGCTGAGTTTCATCCTGTTATTGAGAAACCCTTCATTCATTTTTCTCTCTGAATAACTCCTATTAATGGAAAATCCTTTTTACTTCATCTCCAGTTTTACTTGAGTAAAACAGCAATGAGACTGTAGTTCTATATTCTATTTTTTATTAAAAAAGAACACTTAATAGCACTATTAACTCCTACAGCATTGCATGCACTTCTAATTCATTCAATATTAGTATGTAACTGTTTTCTTGAGCTACCTATGCCTCATTAATGGGGCTGAACAATCACTTTAATGCCTACAAAAAGAATTATATCCCTTCCAATTTTAGGTAGTTATTTTAACCGTGGATGCAGAGGATATTTGGGGATTAAGTATTTCAGTCTTCTCTAAATCTTCCTAGAAAATCCCACTGTAACTTCTGATTTCACTCACTAATCACAGAATTTGTGATGGAAGAACTTCTGTCGCAGTTACTGTGCAGTAGCTGCTGTTAATTCTGTAAGCATGAATAAAGTACTTGTTTGCTATGTTACCAAGTGTGAGTAGATTCTACTTGAGCAAATGTTTTCACATTACCAGCAAAGACCTCTAATGCCAAGGTTTGAAGAAAAATAAAAGTTGTGGGAGAAGAATTGCTGATTATCTTGGTAACATTGGTAGAAATAGTAATATTGTATTAGTGTAGATTTGTATGTATCCATGCCAATTCTCCAAAATTGTAATGTGAATATTAATGCTCACAAACATTTTTCTGTTCGTCATTCTGTGAAGACTCCCTACAATGAAGTGTTCTGAACTGCGTGTGAGAAGAATGACAAAATGAGAAGGAAGCTTTGATTACATGATTGGTCTTGCTTACTGTAAGAATATCCAGCTGGGCCATGTCCTTAAGTGTTCACTGTGGAATGAAAGTCAGTCACATTCAGGATATACATATGAAATCATATACATCTGTGTCAATTTCCCCATTTCATTGTGCTTACTGATTTGATTTGAGGAAATAACATGCATCTGATTTGCACAGGATGTCTTTATTTGGTTTGTGTGCCAGCCGAACGTAGGTTCATAACTGAAATTGTTCACAGTGAAAGAATGCATGGACATCTAGCATAGAATCCCTGTAAGAACAAACTGAAGCTGATGACTTGATCATGCTCTTTTTTCTTCTCAGTTCGCTTTCCTGAGGATTTGGAGGATGACAACACAACATTTAACCCAGAGTATAGCCATCAAGTGTTTGGTGATGAGTAAGTTAAATTATTCAGAGTCAAATGAATAGGTCTTGAAGGGAATGTTGTTTCCTAATTGCTCTTTAAAAAACAATAGTAATAAAAATAATGCTACCAAACTATTGTAAAGTGACAAAGCAATACTTCAGTTTTATGACTGTGTAGTTAAATAATGGCTTTGAATCCTAGCCTCTGGAGTTCAGGCCTTGTAGTCATTTTTACATGGTATTTTAAAGATACTAGCAGAGAACAAAATGCCCGGATTGTACAGTCAGAATTGCTCATTTCAGCTGCTATTGTGTTCAAGTCATCCTTATAAGGTTTGTAAGAATTAATAGTTCTTTATTAAAACTTTGACAGCAATGACTGCTAAAACCAAAAATTATCTTTCAACAGCATATCCACTTATTTGTGGTTTTTTAACAACAATGCACCATGGAATTTTTAATTTAAGACGACCATAAATATTAACTTAAACTCATGTTCTTTGCTGTTCTAGATCACTGATTGTTAATTATTCAACTCAGAGGTTCTTCTCTACTAGAGATGATAGACTTTTTATCAGTTAAAAGTTCAGAGGATACACAAACTTCAGAAAAAAATATATAGTTTCCTCTCCAAGTATTCTATCATTGGTATTGTAGCCAAGTTAGCCACTATGTCCCCAGTGCTAAAATGTCATTTAATACTTTCAGAAGAGCAGTAGTGAACGCTCTGGCTGTAGCCAGAAAGAAAAGGAAAATCCATATGCACTTAACTATGGTCTACTTAAAGCTGTTTCTTAATTTACAATTACTTTAAAAAGCATTCTAAGTACTCAAAGTAGGATGTGCTATCTGTATTAATTATACCCATACTGATATAGGTACAATTATTAAATGTAATAAAATTAGTTGCACTACTGCATGTCTGCAGTTGTAATTGAGAGTAATTGTACTACTCACAATGGGAGAACTCTCCAATCTGTCAGTATAGTAAACATGCACATTTTTGTTCTGGCATTTCAAACTTGAAATTAGCAATGTGTTACCACAAAAAAGATCAGGTTTAAAAAAAAAAAGGGAAAAACACAATAGTTTCTGCGTTTCTTTTTTTTTTTGCCTGAAAATAAGTTCTCCAGACTTAAATGTGATGTTTATATTCAGGAAAGACATTTTTTTTTTTTCCAGGATATTTAAAATAATAATAATAGAGCATCTCTTCCTTAGTTTTTTTTACTTGATTCTAATAATAAATACTGTCCACTAGAAACATACTTGTTGCTATGAGTTATCTGGTTGTTTTATACAGTATAGCTTGCAGTAGTATGTTCCAAAACTTTACACTCCTATACTACAAAGTTTTAGTAAGCACTGTTAATCAATTTGTATTAATAAACATTAGTGAATTTAAGACATGGATGAACATAAGTGCCGTATTAGTTATTTCAAGTATTCTTTGAGTTATCACCGTAAATATACAGCCACTGTCTTACTGAGTTCATGGACCTGTTCTGTTTCTTCACTAGAGATTAACTAGAGGAGCAAATATACTAATAAAAATAGCGTAAGGCATTGCCTATCGTGTAGACAGATATCCAGTTTGATTCTCTTCATTATTAAAAGGTTTAGTTTACCTCACTGGGAAAGAGGATGTGAATTTAAAATCTTTAGTACTGTGTTTTGAATATTTTGCAATGAAACTCATTTAGAGGTCTAACTGTGCTTTTTTCCTTCCTCAGTGAAGTTGCCTTTGGCTACAAGGGACTGAAGATTCTCTTATACTATATCGCTGGTAACCTGTCAACTCTCTTCCGCATTGAATATACATCTAAAGTTAATGAGAAGTTTGACTGTGTGGAGGTAAAGACAGAGCCAGACTTGTACTTATTGGGGACGTTTAATGGGGACAAAACTGCTGGGGTTAGTTACTGCCCTTCCAAACATGAGTTAGATTAAAAGCAAAGCTTCCTATTACGCAAACCTGAAAAAAACATGGAACTTATCTATATGTTTTCCCATTGTTCTTTCCTTTGACTCTGAAACTGCCATCAAAATTGTATGAAAAAAAGTGTCTATTTTCATGCTAGCTGTCTCCAGGAGAGCTAGTGGTTTAATTCATATCTAAGAGACTACCTTAAGAAAGAAAAATGAATTTTTTGAGTGGATTCTGGTGCATTAAGAAAATAGAATATCATAATTAAATATCATTTGAGATTTACTTAGTTATAGGGAAGGAAAAAATGATTTATTTTGAAAAGAGCTGTTAATAAGGTGATTGGTGAATCTTCACAATATTCTGTAGTGTAAAGTGGTTGTACGTTTGCACTGACTTCAAATTGCTTTGCCCAAGAAAGCTATTCTCTTCAGGAGTAAACATCTTTATGATTTAAAGTTCATATTTCAAATTCATCAGAGCTTATTTAAATGCTTTCAAGGAAAAGGCTTTCTAAAGAAAAATTGAAATGACTGCATTAAATTAATTTTGCAGGTTTTTTGTTTCTGTGCTCTGAAATTGTTAGAATATAGTTAGTTCAACAGGCTAAGCGTCCGGACATGTCTGAAATACTTCTGAGGCTGGGGCAGCCTACCTGAGGAGTGAGAGGTCATGTTCTTCAATCTTTATAAGGTTTTTAGAAACAAAGAAAAAAGGAAAGCCAGTTGGTTAAGTAATAACCATATTAAAATCAGACCACCTCTCTTTCTGGCCTTTCACCAACATAATTTCAAAATCACATCACAGTGGGAATCCACACCACAGCACATCTGTATTGACATGCTATCTATTTTCTGTACAAATAAAGCCACTTTTCTTCTCTGGAAGTATAAACAAAGTAAACAAGGTCTTTCATGCCCTTAGCTCACACTGCAACTATTCCTATCGCTCAGAATCCTTCCTTCTTTCAAGCTCAGTGTTTCCTCTATTGAATTATTTTTCAGTTGCTTAATGGGCTGAGATAAGGGTGACAAAGGATATCTATTTGAGCTAGCTTCCAGATAGCTTTCTAGAATATCTTCAGCCTCAGCCCACAGAACTTTGACTGTGCTTCCATTTATATCACTAACGGACTATATGTCCTAATAAGCTGCTCATGTGACTGTATCTGAACCACTGTAGGGAAAAAAAGATACAGCAGCCGGTCTTGTTCTGCCATTTATATTTGCTCTATAAGTACCTTAAAATATTAACATATTTGCAGAGATGAAAATAAGTGGGGTGTTCATTTAAATGCATATTACCATTTACTTTTCTAAGTTAACTGTTTAGTTGCTTAGCTCATTTGGGTTAATCATATTAATGCATGAACTATATATATACTATGCATGCCAGGTCATCTTTGTGCTGCAAATAGATGGTGTTCAGGAAAGGACATAAGTCTCTGCTTTGAACAAACTGGTTACAAGTGAGAATTGAGTTTTAATTGAGTTCGTGGTTATTCATACTCTAGCATTTTGTATCTAAAACCTTATGCAGGCCATTTGCCCCCATAGCATTAGCTGTTTTTCCAAGGTATCTTAAATATGTGGTGAAAGATGAAGATCCTAAATGTCAGCAGACGGAGCACCAGGCATATTTATACATCTTAATATGGTTTCTCTGAAGATGCTTCTATACCACATTAGTGAGGAAGACTTAGCAAAATCTGATCGTGTTTTGAACAGATGTATGTTCTTGTTTGGCACTTGATTTAATGAAAATAGACAGAATTTATCCATTGGGTGGCGTCAATTCTTTTAAATATCTGAAGTGAGGCTGCTTTCTTCTGGTATAAATCCAAATAGCATTGACCTCTGAATTGTTGGCTGTTTTCAGATTTGCAGCTGTTCAAGTAGTTTCTTTTTCTTCCAATTTCCATGATGGAGTGAGGGAAAGTATTTCACTAACCTCTGAAACAATCTTTACTATCTACATGTTATCATGCTTTGCAGCTGGTCTGATATATTTGCTTTAACACAAATTAATGAAAGTGCAGTTTTAATATTGGACATACTTTAACACTACAGATCATTCCATTGCTCCTCACTGGAGTTAATATTTATAACTGGTAGAAAAATTCAGCTTTCAAATATATTTCTATAATTATTTTTAAATGAAACCACTTTGAAGTAGCATGAAAATATACACAAATGTGATAACTGCCTATTAGTATAATTATATTAATATTATCCAGAGTCAAATGTAATGTACGAAGGGATCCTGACAGCTCAATTAGTCCTACTACAAAACAAGTTACAAGTCCTTACCATGTTCCCTATCTTCATCTCACGATTTCCTTATGAAGGTAATACATTAAAGATAGTACCTGCATAATCCATAAGCTCGAGTCTTGGCTGGCTTCATTCATGTTCTTGCACTCATTATTTGCTTGTTTAACACTGCTGTAGTCATCAACTCGATTGCTTTTTCTGAACAGATTTTTTTCTGTGTACATCTTTGCAAACCAGTAATGCTGCCAAGCAAGTGCCTGAACATCTCACCAGTATCAAAGAAATTCACAAAGAAACTTAGAGAGGCAGTGGGTTGTGGCTATAAAGAACTGAAATGCATTATCTTACCTACTTTCAGTAGGTGAAAGTTTGTCTTGTATCACTGTTAGGTGAAGAATCTTAAAAATACAAGGGGAGTGTTATTTTTTAATTATATAATACTTCATCCTGCATGTTCACTGTTTTTAGGTATCATCCACGTAGTCTGTTGCTGAACTGATGCTTGGAAGTCTTGTTTTAATTGTGGATTATTTTACGTATCTTTTGCAGATGCACAAAAGGAAAGTCACTAGCTCTGGTTTCCTATGACTTTATCACCAGGGCAGAATTAAAATCCGTGTAAATACACTTGCAGACTCAAAAAAAGATGAGCATTTCTGAAATGCTGTGCTCCTTACAAATACTCATTCTTGTTAATATATATAATTCAGTGATTCAGCAAAACATGGCTCATTTTCTGTTACGCAGTTAAATTAGGATATGTAAAGCAAATACGTTAAGCTAGCATTGCTCGAAGATGAACAGAAAAGGTCCTTTGTTTTGAGAATGAAATGGATGTAAATGCTGTACACATTTTCACTGCGTTGTTACACCAAGTATTGTAGAGCTATATCTGAATCGCTTTATAGTGCTCTCTACAAATATAAATATAAATGTTGGTAGTACCAAACCATTAAGAATAAAACTTGTTTGTGCTGAACCACATCCATCTTTCTCTATACTAAAAATGTAACTGAATGATGAAGTGCTATTCATTTGCAGGTGCATTGCTTCTACTTAAGGGAGGATGGTTGAAAGGACAGGAATTAGTAGCATGTTGTATTAGCCTTTTGTAGTGTATTTTGTTCTAAGCATCTTAATTTCCCTGTTTTGAATGCTAAGTAGCGAGGGTCTTGGTTTCAAACTAATACCCATCATGCATGTAAACGGTGTGAAAGAGCTGCTTAGTAAGTTAACACAAAGTGTTCTTGTGTCAGTCCTTGTGGAAATAGATACAATACAAACATTACAGCTGAACTCACCGCAAACTCCATTAAGTAAAAACCTGGATTCATTGTCCGAAGGAAAGTTTGAATTGAATGTAAGCTCATTTTGTTGAATGTAATGTCAGGCTTTTAGGGGTTGTATTGAGGAGTACCGTTTTGTTAAGTTGAGACCAATTCATTAAGTTTTATTGCCTGGTGAGAAGCAGTAATACGTTATTGTGAAACTTCATCAAATATTCATGGTTAAAAAGAAGTAGTAAATGTATTCAATCAAGTGGTCTTTTTGGGGTCTGAAAAGGATTATGAAGTCTGCTCAGCTGATAGTCTCTAACTTTCAGTTTGGTTAACTGAAAAAGGGAATTTGGATCTCTGAATTTAATTTTGGCGTCTGAATATTTTCTTCCCTCTCTGCTAAGTTAGGTTTTACATGTCAAAGCTATTAACCATATTTCTAAATTCTAGTTTTATTTTGTCTGCTTTGTTTTCAAAATATTCTTTGATTAGAGTACAGAATGTTTGTCCTCTGAGTTTATCATTATAGCTCACAGCTGATACTATAAGCAAACATTTCAAGCACAGAGACATAAGAATGCAAAAGTGTAGTAGCTGTCACTTTCTTGTTTGGGAGCTACCACTTTTAGTCTGTTTTTTTTTCCACTCAGTTCTATACCACCTAATACCTCGTAAGCTGCTTTTTGGGAACCCCAGTTCCACAAGGCTATGTGCAGCATGGTCATGGAGGTTTGTTGGATGAAAACCCTGAGCTACCAATTTTATTGTGTTTTTCAGAAACTAATGTTTCATCCAACAAACTAGGAAAACAAGAATACTGTTCCTTTTGCTTGACTGAATTCACGCTTTCATTCTTTGTCTTGCCATTTGTGGTATTCCTTCACACTGAGTTTTTATTAGAATAGTTATCAACCCTCTTTGATTTTGCTTAGACAAATGTAACAGTCACTAAACATAAACTTGTTCAGGAACTTATTCCTGTTGCGACTACTAGCTTTTGAATACTGACAGTGGCTGGACTGACCCTTCTGTATCTCTTCAGTTATCTTTATATGCTCGAAAGTCACTACTGAACAACAGGAATATTTATCTTTTTTATTTAAAGTTACTGATAGGCCACAGCGCTCCTTTTTGTAATCATCTCTAATAGCAAATTATGACTTTGATGCTGTCTTTTTAATCTTCTGCTGATCCTGCCCTGTTTTGTATTCCCCAGGCAGATGATGTTGAAAGTAAAATTAGAGAAATTATTCCTCCTGGCTTCTGTACAAACACAGATGACTTTGTCTCTCTGTTGGAAAAGGAGGTCAACTTTAAGCCCTTTGGAATGCTGCTGCACACATATTCTGTTCATAACGAGGAAGCTGGTGAAGACATTACATATCAGATATATAAGGTATGAAAAATAAGTAAAACTTCTTAAGCAAGCAAATTAAAGTTTATTTTGCTGTGAGGCACCTTCTGTAACATTCAACATATATACATATATAAATATTATTGTTTGACCAATGTATTGATTGGAAGCATGCTTTTTTTTGTATGGGGGGAAGTAATTAGGTTTTGCAGATTTTTTTTTGTCCTTTTGCATCTGTGATAGGTTTCACCTGACTTCTCCTGGCTTTTTCCCTAGGCTGACATGACGTGTCCAGGCTTTCGAGAATATCATGAAAGGCTTCAGACATTCTTGATGTGGTTTATTGAAACTGCTAGCTTTATTGATGTAGATGATGAAAGATGGAACTACTTTATAGTGTAAGTACAGTTCTAAGGCAACAGTGGACCTTATTACCTCCACAAAGCCTGCATTTTAATTGTGGCTGGCCAATTATTGGAGCAGTATAATGATATTTTTCCCAGGAAAGAAAAACCATTGTTTATCAGGCTTGCGTTTTCCTCCATTATACTTCGGGAAACCTTGAGAATAGAGCTGAATTAAATGCTGTTGTCCGTTAGAGCCCTGAATGTAGGCTTAAACAGTAAAATGAGCTTTGCCTGTGTTTTCTTTTACTTGCCACCTATTCATCTTTATAATAGGCAAGTGCACTGAAGTGCTGTAAAGAGGTCTGATTTATCCAAGTTGCTGCACACCAATTAAGTGAATTGTACATTCAGAACGTAGCAGGTGTACCCATTGGGCCCTCACAGAGTAGCTTGCTGACACTGAAAATTCAGTTGGAGAATGGAAAAGAAAATGGACACTGCATGGGAGCGCGACTGTAATTGACCTGCTTGGCTTTCTGTTTTATCTGCAGATTTGAGAAGTATAATAAGGATGGAGCTACGCTCTTTGCGACCGTAGGCTACATGACAGTCTATAATTACTATGTGTACCCAGACAAAACCCGGCCACGTGTAAGGTAATTGGCGGCGTAACTCGTGCCTTGCCTTTTATTTCAGAAGAGGGAACTGCTGAAGTTCCCAATACTTGTTTATAATGGTGTTGATTTGTTTTAAAAAAAATCCCCATTATTAGCTGGCGACGCACTGATTTATTTCATTGTTCCCTTCTTGAAGCAGAGGGAATGGCAAACAAGTTTTGAATATTTAGCAGTTCTAAGACTCTGTAAGAATTATGTTTTAACATAAAGACTGATGCATGTGTTTTAAGAACTTAGTTTTTTATGCCTTTATACTACAGTGTTTGCAAAAGCATGCATTTGAACTGAAATATCAATACATTCCTTTGTCTGTAGCCAGATGCTGATCTTGCCACCATTCCAAGGAGAAGGCCATGGTGCTCAGCTTCTTGAAACAGTTCATAGATACTATATGTCTTCTCCTACAGTACTTGATATAACAGGTATATGTTAAATTTCTAACTCATTTCACCTGTTTGGTCACATTTGGAGACTGCTAGCCCACAAACCAGCTTTCATGTTCACTTGTTAGAATTAAATAGCCTTTTGAAGGTTTAGCTTCAGCTCAGTTCAGGATTAACAGTGCCCTATTTTACAGAAGAACTGTATATAATGTAGCTCCTTAAATCCTCTACTTAGAGAACAGCACACCAGGAAAATTCAATCCCTAGCATGCATGGATTACCAGCTAATTAGCCATTTTATTGTGAGATACACAGCTGAGTATGCCAGGAGATCAAGCTTTGTCAGATTCCTTGTTCAACTTATTCCTCTTAGCCAAAACTCAAAACTGAGAAAAACCTAAAATAGTGTATTAACATGTATGTAAGCCAAAAGTCTACAGGCAAAAATCTGCACAGGAGTTGTGCTCCAGGAGCATGTATTACTGCCTGAATGCACCTGTCATGTTAGAGGTGTGTCCACAAATACATGAAAGTGAAAATTTAACGAAAGAATGGGGGAGGGGGAGAGAGGGTATGCACACCTAAAGATGTAGCATTAAAAACAGTTAGAATCATGACATCTGTCCTGTAGTTTAAAGTTCAATATAGGAAGAAATGCAGTTTAAGCATATGAATTGACTAATCTAAGATAATTGAAGACATCATCTCAAAAGAAAAAAAAGTCCTATTCCTCTACCCTCCAAAAACTGATTAAAATGCATTACAACACTTGCTTTCTTCATGGTATCACTGCAGGATAATCCTAACACAGGGTTATCTACCTTATAATTTTAATCCAATTCATAGAAACCTAAAGAAGCATAACTTCCTTTATGCAGTAGGAAGTCTTATTCATTGTGTAATTTTTATCTTCCTTCCCGTTAATACTACAAAACTTCACGTAGCTTTTATAACTGAGAATAAACAGTCTTAAATATAGTACTAAATAAATCATATGACGTGTTCATGGTTCAGTGCCTTTAATGCAGATTTGTAGCGAACAGCAAATTTGCACTGGAGTAACTTTTCTTTTTGGATTGAAGCAGGAGGAAGCAATTGCAATATTCTTGCAATATTCTACATGGCACTAAAGTTATGTAATCTTATGCTTCTGCACGATAATTGTCATCTTGATAGAAAGTCAGGCTTGGCAACCTTGATAATGGACAAAGTATAGTTACATATCCTCTAAAGTTGTCAAGTAAAGCCTTTCCTCTTTTCAGAATGATTAGAATTTCAACTTCCTCGAAGAAACTAATGCCTAAAAAAATAAAGTATTTCAGACTTCCACATTTGCAACGGATATTTTGTCCCAACTGTAACTCGTCATCCTAGTTGACACAAATGAAAAGTATGTTGGTAGCGCTTACCATACAGAAACTGCCTCATCTTTCTTCTCATTTGAATGAAAAGGAACAGAACAAATGAATGTCAGTACAGCCTCTTCGATCTCTTTTGCAGAATAAGAGCTGTAAGTTTTGCCATACAAGATTATTCCACTTGTGCAAATCTTTCTAACTGATGCAATGGTCCTAAGCAATCTGCAACCCACAAAACAAATTGCTGGTCGTGCAGTGCTGCATATACTAGGACCAAAACTTACATCCTACTCCTTCCTCTTAATAACATACTAGCTTTTGATCATTCTTAAACCACAAATGTCAACTACATAAAATAGTCCTCATCTTGAGGGAAAACGGGAGAAAATGTGCAAAAAAGCACAGCTGGAATATAATCTGTTCAACAATAAATTCCATAGTGCTAGCCCACAGAAAAATTAAGGTAGGGTGGAATGTGATCCTGCTACTCACTTGTAGTAAACCTGTCCAAACTATTAAGTAGTGATGAAGCATATTTGCAGCATTGTAACATTTTCCTTCTCTGTAGTTCATAGGGGGGAACAAAGTTGCAAAAAGGATTATGTTGATGATCAATGAAGCTGGTTCTTGACTTTGTTTCTTATAAAGCTACAGTTTTGATAGCAATGCTACTGTTTCAAGCAAGATGGAAGTAACTTCAAATTGCTTTCAGCTTTTGCTTCAGTCTTTTCCTACATAATTAGTTTGACTTAGGGTAGTTCTCATGCTCTCCTCTGTTATAGAATAGAGGGAACATGCAAGAAAAAAGGGTTTATGCTTAGAATTGGGTTGAACTTCTGTTGTCAGTCTCTTGGAAACATGCGTACAATAGTGTATGCAGTACGCTTTAACTTATATTGTCGTACATCTAAAACTTTGATAGCAGTACTTACGATTAAGCACAACTACTTAAATGTGATGAATGTTGTGTTTGGTTTTGTCTTCCACAGTTCTTGTAATGGCATCCCAGGAATGAAGAAACAAATAATGCTTATATTAACTATGCGCTCTTATAATTTTTTTTCTAGCTGAAGATCCATCTGAAAACTACATAAAGCTAAGAGACTTTGTTCTTGTAAAGCTCTGTCAAGACTTGCCTTGCTTTTCCCCAGCAAAGTTAATGCAAGGCTTCAGCCAAGAAATGGTAATGGAAGCTCAACAGAAGCTGAAAATAAATAAGGTATTAAATCAGAACTGTGGTAGTCGGACTTATTCTTATCAAGCTAGTATAACAGCAGTCTAAATGTAGGAGTTTACATATGGTGGCATATTTCAACAGTTTCCTACAATGTAGCTGAAAGGGAAGAAATGGCTTAAGATTTCAAGTAAATGCCTTTTTTTTTTTCAGCTGATGCTGTTGATGTAACAGAACTTGAAATATTCCAATTTTAAGTATCAGTTTCCATCTCTTCAAGTATATCTATATAAATAGCCACTCATTCTGAGAACACAGAACAATAAAGTAGTAACACTAACACTGCTACTGAGGCAGTTCTAAATGTTTGAAGAACTAAACTGTTAAAACTGAACAACTAAACTCACTGATAATTGTCCAAGTGATTAAATTCATTAGTAAGCTCTTCAGTTAAAAATGCATGTATTTGAATGTGTTTTTATACAAGTATTGAAGGCTTGCAGAAGAAAAGCCTTATTCAAATACATTCATTAAAATGTTACCATATGTATAAGAGAAGTACACCTGCAGCCTTCTGTACCTGAGACGTTACACCTAAAAGGATAATTAAGTTTATTTTTTAATAGTATCTAAAGATGGTTTGCTATACTAATCCATTTTATTTTTATCCCTGTTGCTCAGCAAAGGAGTGGTTGATCTTAAGTTCAGTTTTAATGTTATAACAGTTCATAGTAATACAGCAGAGACATCAATCTGTTTCCTTTCCAGATGTGATAGCTGCTGATCAGTGTTTCAAAATCACCTCAATTTTCCATGTACTGATTCACTTGTTATCTTAGTTGTTATTTAAATATTGTTTCGTTCTGATATTTAGCATTTCCAGAGGACCTTTTGAAGAGCAGTAAATATGTCAAGATTATTAAAATCAGTACAGAAGGTACTGTGTAGCACTTAATTGCTTAATGTTATTCTAGTTCCAATACTTCAGTTCTTTGGATTACTTTTGGACTCTGGCTTCTGGACTTTCTGCTGTTCATTTGTAGCAGGTCCTTGAAGCACCTCCACAGATACTGCAGCATTTTGAGAGATTATACACTAGCATCTGTTGGAATAAATTATTTTTTGAGGAGTAACTAGAACATTTATTCATTTAACCCACTGGTAAGGAGTATCAGGCTGATTGAGGCTTTGTCGGTATCTGACTGATATCTGATAAGCTGAGGAGTTGCTCAGAGTGGAGAAGTACTGTAATACTACTGCTGAATGACCTCTTTACTCAGGCATGTTCTTTATTCTCCTTTCTGTTTGTTAGCAACACACAAGGCGAGTATATGAAATTCTCCGATTGCGTGCAACAGATATGGGCGATGCAGAACAATCCAGAAGCTACCGGTTGGATGTTAAAAGAAGGCTGATTGGCCCCTATAAGGTATATGACTTATGTATCATTTAATACTTATTTCAAGACTAATTATACCTGATTTTACTTCCATTTCCATAAACGTAGTTGATACCAATTATGTTGCCAATCAACTACTATTAGTTATGCAGCATTCAGCTGACATACACAGATGCAGAGAACATTCATTCATGGCTGTACCAAAGATCTTGTTTGACTCCTGTTATTTGCCCAATTCCAGCAGGAAGTTATTAACCTGACAGTACCTAGCTACAAGTGGCATTAAATCCAGTTAGAGCAAAAGGAGGGGAGAGGGGAGAAAAGTCACTTTCTTGGAAAGATTGATAATATCTTAATAGATAAACCAAGTTAAAAAGAAAAATAGATAATATCTTAAATAGGTAAACCACAAAGTTAGAGGTAAGGGTTAAGTGCTATATATTTACACACTAGAAAACTAGGTATAGTTTGGATTCCTGTTCTGCTCATTAACCAGGTCTAACAGAGCAGCTTGGTAGCGATAATCTAGCCATGCCAATACAGTATCCCTGTAGATGGGATATAACTTCAACAGTGAAGTTGAATCAAATAACTCAGTTGAGTTACTTGTTAACTTTCTTAACTGCTGAGTATGCTTTTGAGGATCTAGTTGCTGCATGTTGCATTAACTGTTCCTCTAAGATTAGGGGTGTGTATATATAGTGTGCATATATATCTATCTCCTAGTTGCTAATGACATTAGTCTCTGTATTGGGGGGGAAAAAAAAAATACAAGCCTAAGTTTATTGCTGTAACTAGCACGTTAGCTACTCTGCAATTAAGTAATCACAGAGCAACCCAAAACCTGGTTGGAAAAGTTTCACAAAGTATCAGAAGTATCTTGATTAGCTTGCAAGCCTCCCTAAAGCAGCACTTATCCTGTTATACCAAAATAGCAGAACTTTGATTGTACTCATGTTGGACTTAGGGGGTCTGTTAGCAGAAATGAGAACTCAGCACTGCATTAAACACTTGGCTGATCTGGAGATAACACCATGTCATGCTGAGTGACAGGATCCTAATCAAAACACTTTCTATTCACTTTTGTGAGTGTCTTGTCTCATTTACTAAATTTCACTCACTGTCCACTACAAATAAGGCCATGATTTTTCATCCAACAGGACTGTCACGTCCTCAGCATGTAATTCAGCTTAATATGTGGAGAAAATCTAAAATTCCATAAGCAGCTTCAGATCTTGTGCTTCTAATAATTGTTTTCACTTGAGTCTTTGCATGTAATAAACACATAGAGTAAAAACTTTACAGATATTGTACTGCTAAATATACAATATTTGTCTTCTAAAATTTTAGAATATTCTATTGATTTAAATATTCCATTTTTTCAACCGTAGTTCTCTCCTAAAGAATGATCAGAACAGCCAGCACCCTTTCCCTGATTTTTTTTTTTTTGGTTTTAAGTTTCAAGTTCTAAAATATGGGCATCATGTTTATGGTGGTTCTGCCTAGTGAGTGGCTTACATGCTAATTTTTAACAGTTTCACAAACAAATCTTGTTATGCTCCTGCTTAAAAAATAAATAGATAGAATAAAAACCTTGTCAGAACTGCAGCTGAAGTCTCAATGTGTAGTAATTTGGAGGAGAAAGCAACCTTTAATAAAGAATTGACAATATTACAGCATTCTTAATGCTTGTGTCATGTAAACACTACTTCTTTATAAAGCACTTGATAGCTTCATTTGAATTGTATTGTACAGGTGCAGTGTAATTCTAAATTCATAATATCTTCCACTATTAATAGTGGTTCTGCCTCTTAGAGCTATTTCCTGACTAACTGTTGCAGAAATACAGAAACATTTTGAAATGAGTTTTCAGTTTGCCAGATAACTGGTAATACAGAACTGTAGAGCTTTAACAGAAGAGATTTCCTAATTAAACAATGTTAGTGGTTTTTTGGGTTTGTGTTTATTTTTTAGAGGATTAGGGACTTATTAAAGACCTAGATATTAAAATGGAGTAAGTTCAGTAAAATACTGTACTCTTCATTGTTCGTTATGTTCAAATTACTGTTTATTTATTGCATAGAAGAAGCAGAGAGAACTTGCCAAGATGAGAAGGTGCTTAAGACCAGAGGAGTTGACAAATCAGTTGAACCAAATAGACCTAAACATGCAACATGAACAGTTAGAAGAGAGCTTCCAACAACTCGTTTCAGATTACCGAAGAGTCCTAGAACGACTTGCGCAAGCATGAGGATCCGACCTGTACAGGAAACTTGCAGATTTCTACACAGTGTTATGAAGCACATCCTTAATTGCCACTTAACTGCAAAAAAAGCAAACCTTGTGACGTTTTAATCACACTAAGGGTGAATTGTGTCTCTGTGCATTTTGAATATTTTCTATTTTTGTGTTGTAGATTTAAAATGTTGTTCTTCTTCAAGTTTGGGAGCACTTACTGCTGAAATAAACTGTAGATTCTCAGATACAATAACACGTAAATTGTTTGAATTTTTTAACCTTTCTGTTTTGCCTCAGAGCTAACTAAATAACTGAATAGCAAGTTAGTACCTGAATGTATATATCTATATTACAGCTGTTCTAAATTTCTCTTAACTTCCTCTTCCTCAGACTGTTTCACTTGGGTCCTACAATAATACTGTTTAGGCCTGGGCATTCTTCAGCCACATGAACAAGTTACAAGACTAGTTCTTCGGTCTGACTGGCATGCATCTCATCTGGAGTGCAGGCTCCTTACCTGTTCTGAGAAGTGGATCCTGCTGCCACTAGCTGTTAGGACCTGATCTACTTCAGATTCTACAGGGGGTAGTCTTAGGCATATTCTTTTACAACCACCCCCCCATGAACCCGCAAGTTCATTATTTAAGTAAAAATACTTTGCAATTGGAGAAGCAAACAAGGCTTTGTATTGATTCCAAAAGCACTTTCCTTAGCTAGTGTAAGAAACTTACAAATCTGTAGAAAGCAAGTGCTTTTATGTAGTTCCTTTGCTTCATGATTTTAAATATTCGTTTTAGATTTTTCACTCTTCTGCCTAGAATATCTTGTCTGTATTATATGTGGTTCATCTACTGCAGTGTCAGAAACTATAATAGTCATAGAATCATAGAATGGTTTGGGTTGGAAGGGACCTTTAAGATCACCTAGTTCCAACCCTCCTGCTATAGGCAGGGACACCTGCCTCCAGACCAGGTTGCACAAAACCCCATCCGGGCTGGTCTTGAGTGCTTCCAGGGAGGGGGCATCCACAACCTTTCTGGGCAACCTGTTCCACTGTCTTGCCAGCCTCACAGTAAAGTATTTCTTCCTGATATCTGGTCTAAATCTACCCTCTTCCAGTTTAAAACCGTTTCCCCTTGTCTTATTGCTGTATGCCTGTATAAAAAGTTCCTCCCCAGCTTTCCTGTATGCCCCCTTCAGGTACTGGAAGGCCACAATAAGGTCCCCCTGGAGCATTCTCTAGGCTGAAAATTCCCAACCCTGTCAGCCCGTCCTCACGGGGGAGGTGCTCTAGCCCTCTGACCATCTTCATGGCCCTCCTCTGGACCTGCTCCAACAGCTCAATATTGGATTAATGATAAAAGTGAGAGACCACTCTTGATCATAGAAGTAATCTTGAAGTTAAATGGGAGTGGTGTTGGGTTTTTTGGTTTTGCTTTCATCAGGTGTTCATGATAAAAACAGAAGAGGGAAAGCTGAATGGAAGAACTGTACTTAAATCTGGTTTCTGCGTAGAGATCCAGGATCCCAGTGCTTCTGGGGAAGCCTACTGAAGGTGTTACATTAATGCTGTCTGACCTTTTGCATTACTGTAGCTGAAGCCACTCATGAGATAGAAGAAGCTACAGCTTTTAATAAAGCTCTAAGGCTAACAAGAAAAAAAAAAAAAGCTTTGCTGGCTGTTTGCATGCTTATATTGGTTGAATGTGGTTTTTCCTCTTAGTTATTTTTGTAATGGGAGGGAGAGCAGAAATGCAGAAGAGTTTCGCAGGTCTGTTCCTACTTTCTAGTACCTGGTGCTGACACTCAGGGAATATGGATGTCCCAAAACATCTTCAGAAGTGTCAGGAAATCTAGGGCTTAGAGGTGGTGAAGATTGTAGTATTTGATTGATGGTGGGAGGTAAGTATGAAAGGAGACACTGAGCAAAAAGAAAAATGGTTTTCCTTAAACGAGTATTAAAAATTCTCTTGGGACAACTTAATCTTTTCATAACCTACTGGAATATGTTTTCCCTTTTAATGCTGACACTGAAAGAGGCAAACTAGTGAGTCCAGTTTCTTTGCTGGTGGAGATACAGACTTGGTCTGAGCATAGTTTCTCATTTCAGTACCATCTGGGAACATTCTGAACTGCTGGGATGTACCTGAGGACAAAAAAAACTTATGACCTAGTTAATTGGAACTATCTTGTTACTAATTCTTGGCACCAAGGCTGAATTAGCAGCCTCTTTGGGGTATGCAAACTGCTCTCCTGCAGCAGATTACAGCTTCTGCAGTACTGCTGACAGGAAAGACCATATGAGTACTCCCTAATCCATTACAGTTAATTAAGCCAATTATCTGAAACAACTTTCATTGGCAAAATTAAACTAGCCCTGCTGACTTTGCCTGAAGTGGTGTAAGTGTCTGGACTATCCCTTGACAGACAGAAGCAATAGCCTCTTATTTAATAGCTCGAAGTAGAACTTTCTCTGACACTGCTGCTTGGGGAGCATATGCCAGTTCAGCTCTGTAGGCTTTGGGGGTGACTCTGAACTATCATTTCAGAGACTAGGCAGTAATGGTAAAGTTGACTATATGCTGAGACTTCAGTGGATGCTGCTAGATGAAATCCTAGCTTCCTGACTTTCCAGTCTGGGTATTTGGTTCCATGGTTTTCAATAGGATAACAAATTTTACCTGCAAGTAAGCTGCAAAATTCTTGTCTTTGAAGTGCACACAGCAGCAACTCCAACTGTTCAATAAGGAGTCTTATTTGTGAAATAAAAGGAAGTTAATTTTTTAGTGTTGTATAACTCCTGTTTATACTTATATAAACTATATTTAAGCAAATACCTATTAGCACAGTATAGAAAGCAGTGTAGTTATCACTAATGTCTGACTTCTGCATATGGAGAGAGGACCTGTGATGAACTAATAACAGCTGTCTATTGAATTGCAATTAAATAGTGGAGGTTCCCATTTTATATATTTGTGAGCTGACACTGAACACTGAGGCTTAGTATCATCATCTGTAAATCATCTGTAGATTTTAGCAAAAAGGAATGTAGGAATTTGATAGAGAAATCTGAATGCTATTAAACCCCCTCCTCTTCTGAACCCAATCCGTTGCTAAAATAATACAGGATAAAAATGATTTTTATTCAGACATATAATCTGTTATCCTAAGTTTCTTACCTTAAGTTGCTACTGGGCTTCTTTTGAGTTATTACATACTCACCAATAATTAGAACAACCACTAATAACAGGTTTGTGATTTGAATTTACTCTATGACTTTGTCTTGCATTTTGATTAAATCCAAATTCTTCAGTTTCTTCACTCAAATATCAAGTGAACCTTTGCACAACGTACTGGTACAGCATTTAAAATAGCCTGGTGCATCTGAATATTCCTTTCAGAATATACATAAGTTCCATAAGTTTATTTCAGGTTTTTCATTATGGATGCTGCTGGTATCAGGCTGCTGATCTGTCCCTACATCTCTTAAAAGTACAGCAACAGTGAGTCCACTTTAAGGAAATACAGTGGAATATCTAAAATTGTGAACTTAATTCAGCTGTTAGGGATGAACTTTGTTTCCATACAAAGTTACTGTCAATAGTACTATTCCAAGAATAACTATAGTTTCTGGCAGCAAGGCTTCGTTCTAATGATGCCAGAAAATGCTGCTTGACTGAGGTGTCAGGTAGTAGGCAGAGATGAGTTTGAATCGGCAAATATATTAAATCCAAAACCTCTGTGACTTATTTCACTGTGAAATTTTTATGAAAATAACAGAAAGTAGCCTATAATGCCTGGAGTATATAGTTTATTTTAAAGTATGTTACCTGAGAAGTTAAGTTCTAAGTTCATAGTTTGTGTTTCCTCTGCGAGAGTGGAGGATTTCATAAGAGGCTAAAACAGAATAGGAAAGGAATACTTTTTAAAAACATAGTACAAGTAGTAAATATATTTAGGAAGAGGGGACATGACAATACTTTAATTCCAAGGCCCCATACTCCAACAGTGTTCCTTTCTAACATAGTCGAGAGATGCATTTTTACTCTAGTGGCCAACTCAAGTTTCACACTGAGACAGATGACTATAAATGTTTGGCTTACAGAACAACAGTGAGGCATTCTGGGTCACCAGTTATCATAAAATTAGATTAACGTATTTCTTTGCAAGATACCTTAATTTTTAAACCTTCATTAGGTATTGTTTCAAAATATTCTTCTGTACATTTGACTACAAAATCTTCCTAGAAGTGATTCCCATGCCCCTCTGCCAGCTGCACGTACACAAGGCCTTATTAGGGTCCAACCAAAGCAAAGCCAAGAGGTATTCATTTCTATTCTCCCGTGTTGGGTACGTCCTTTAACGTCTTTATATGCTCGTTCTGCCCTTCTTCCCTAAAACCAGCAATAAACTGTTCATAACTCTGCTCCTCTCAGCTCCCACAAACCTACTGCCCTACTGTCATTCCTGTTGACAAAAGAAAACTATGCATTGCCCATAAATATAACATATTCAAAGAGCAGAGATACAGAATGATTTTGAGCAGCTCTTGCCCACACAAAGAGCATTGATTGGTTCATCAAGCTTTCTATCGTAAGAGATAAATCCAGTACTAACAAAAGATTATGTTTGGAAACCTGGGTCAAACTCTTCACGTATTTTTGATAGATAGAATTTACTGACTTCAGAAACCAGGAAACAACTTCTAGCTCAACAACTAGTAACCTAAAGAAATGCAACAAAATTCAACAACAATGGGAGCACTGGAACAGGCTGCCCAGGGAGGTTGTGGATTCTCCTTCTCTGGAGATATTCAAGACCCACCTGGACACTTACCTGTGCAGCCGGCTGTAGGCCAGCTTTGCAGGGGGGTTGGACTCCATGATCTCTGGAGGTCCCTTCCAACCCCTACAATTCTGTGATTCTGTGAAAATCCCTATAGTTTTAGAACTGAGAAAGCAAGGTACTTGAAGTTGCAAGGTTTGAAGGACAATTTAACTACTGCAGTAGTGTGAATAAAGATCCATATAGCTGAAGCAGTACTTTTAGGCAGTAAATGTCCATGTCTCCTACGAAGAAATACACAAAGCTGCTATATGGCAGTTTAGGCAATTCAAGACTGACCTATTGTCTCTCTCTGCAATGTCAGCAGAAGGGTAAGCAGCCCATAACGTCTGTTTATATAGATCATTTCTTCAATTCCTTTTTGTCTCTCACTGAGACTTCATTGCTCTTTATGCTCGTCCTTTATCATATTGTATAACTGTCAGACAATAAAAGGCTTGAAAATCTTACATTGTATATTTTGCCATTTTACCTTTTCTTGCAGTGTCAGTTCTGACCTGATTTCATCAGTATCAAACTGTTAAAGCTAGAAACGTGTTATTTTTATAAGCCTATCACCTAGAAGCTTGGAATCTCAGCTTTCAAATTGGAAAATACTATTCTCTAATGCTACTGCTTTGTGAAACACTGCTTGCTAGGATAATTTGAACATGAAGCCAACAAACAGCATGGTAAAATATTGAAATCTGATAAGCAAGTATCTGTTGTAGATATTTCAGCCTTCTCAAGAAAAAAAAAATGAACTAATAGTCATTGTGAACATTATTCCCTACGCCATCGATCTTTGTATTAATTTTCCTTCCTTCAATGACCAGAAAGATTTCAATCATACCACGAGTTCTATCTATTAAAACATTTCACTTACAGAAGGCTATAAGCCACAAAGTTGGAAGTATTTGAAACTGTGAGACTAGAAGTTCAGTGCAACTAGTTGAAATGGAAGGCTATTACACAAAACAGGACAGATGCAAGCCTCACTCACGCAGGACATACTAGCTGCCACCATCTTGGCTTATATCTCTGGAGGGAAAATCATAGGAATGGTCTGGACATTTGGTCTCCCCATCACTCAAATCTTCCTACATCTTAAAAAGATAAACAATACAAATACCAGTACTCAAACTACTCATTTAAATAAGTTTACCATGTTCTTTGTTCCTTGAGCTAAAGCCTGCAGTAATGGGCTTTGCCAGAAATGAGATTACAGATGCTGTATGAGCCTCCTTTTAGACCTACATAGGTACAAAGATGCATGAAAAGGATCACTGATCTAAAAATTCCTGGATTTCCATGTTCAAAATAGTCTTGCTTCTCCAGTCTAGAGAAACAAACAAACAAAGAAAACAAAAAATTCTCCTTTCATTCTTCAAGGCTCATTGCAAATACAAGAATTGCACCCAAACTGAAGGAAACTCGGGTAATAACAAATGAAGGCAGGGCCTTGGGAATAGTGTTTCAGAATTCCCTTTTACCACTGCAAAAGATCTTTATACCAGGAGCAGAACCGTGTGCTGTTTTCTTTCTTTAGTAGAGAAAGAGCATGTAGTAGTGAAAACATTCCTCAGATAGAGGGTGTGTGCTCCATTTAATACCTCTTCACATTTTGAGCAAAAGAGATCAAACAAAAGAAATCTAGATCAATGGGAAGAGCTTGATATGCAGGGTTGATTTTTTTGTTCTTTATTTCTAAATGGTATGGCAATAAGGGAGGTGTTTCATGTTCAATATCTGCTATGTTTAGATGCTGTTCTTCCAGTTATCCTCAAAACTGTATAGTGTTCATGTTTCTGAGACTTTCATAGTTTCATGGAAAATATAAAATCCTCATTTTGCATGAGTTTAATATGATAGGGACTGTGAACGTGTCATTCTGCATTCCTTAGAGCTGTAAGAATTTGGTAGAGTTTTCCTGATTTTCTACATTTTGCACTTACATGCTTGCTGTTCACTAACAAATGGTGATGTATATTGAGGTCCAAGAACTTCAGGTATTGCTAGAAGTCACAGTTGTATAGATGAGATCTAAGTCTGCCTCACCACACCTAAAAACTCTCCTGACTTTGCCTATTTTCTCTAGAACATATTTCAGCAAGATTACCCAAGGCAAGCTAACTTCCCTGCTGAGCTCCTGCATTTTGCAGGTTCAGCACCACAGAACAGATAAACACCAGTGCTGAAAAAAGGACACCTACTTGTGATTAGTACAGGACCCAAAATACCACCATCTTGGCCAGCAAAAATGGCTGTGAACTAAAAAATCTTCTAAGACAATCTCAAAGTCTAAACAGTTTGAGCCTAAACCCAGGAGTATCCAATTACTATACTTAAAGTAGAAGCATATTTCTATATTGCTCCAGGTAAGATTTAATGTATTAACAGCAATAAAACATCTTTACTGTTTCATGGTCTGTTATAGACTGCTTTCACCCTTACATTTTAAAGCACAGCTTTATGTCTTCCTTCTCACAACTTTTGGTTATTTTACTATCAGCCCGCCTACTGTGCCGGTGGAAAAAAACATGGAGATTCTACATTTAGAATGTGTCAGTGTAGTTACATATGCCAAACAGTGACAGCATGTGATTGCTTTACACTGAACTTCATTCTCATAGAACCAGCAGTTGGGTATCTGAAGTCCAAAAGCCTTACCAAGATGAAAAATAACATAAAATGGTGTCTGATGAAGTTCAAACTTGAGAAAGACAATACTGCGTTGTATGGGAACTGTTGAGTCACGGCCTGAACCACTGATTGATTACCTGAGGCAAGGACTGAGTCAGCTCTGGGAGCACAGGTGAAGGCAATTCAGCTGTGTGACTGGAAGGGGTGGAGCCTGGCTGCACCTCTCCTAGACCCCATTTAAGGGCTGACTGCCACTGGGGAAGGTTCTCTTTCTGGAGATCCCTCCCTTTGGAGTTTTCTACTGCTAGCCTAGGATATGGGTGAGCATTTCATTTTTGATTGTTTCTTTCCACCACAATAATCTTTCTAACTATAAACCTATAAAATACCATCCTAACCACACCACTCTTCTAACTGTACCTATGTTAATTGTACACTGTATTGTACAACTAGGATGAATGCAAAGACTTACTCATTTCTGCTCTGCAGATTAAATGTGCATGTACCTCTCACCAGTGAGCAGCTGGTAATGATGCTCACAAGGTGCAACTATGCAGCTTAGGAATGCTATTTCTTGATTTATTTCTAGCTATATTTTTCTTCTATTAAAGTCCTGTCATACTGTTCTCACATCATACATGTCACTTGGTGGAGAATGTGGCTGTATGAAGTTAATAATTTCATTTTTGGAGGCAACATAAGATACTGTATTGATCTTTAAACTACTCCATGGTCTGGATACAAGCTGTATGAGAGGCCACCTACTGTGCTGTGGCAGCAGATTAACTGATGCACTTTGCTCATGACATCTATCTAGGAGTGCTGAGGAGAATGCAGCACCTTTTCTGTGATCAGAGAACTCCTGGAGTTTTCTCCTTAAAGGCAAAAGTTCTTATAGTCTGACTTTTATGCTCATACATTTCTCAGGCTTTTTCTAGAGTAAATAGTGGGGGTAAATAACATCACTATTCCTACTTGTGTGGGGCTTTGAGTCTATTCTTGTTAACTACATTATGAAATTTGCAGATGCAAATTTAAAAATTACCTATGGCTACAACAGGAGATTAAAAAAAAACTCTAGAGACAACCAGCCTCATTCTCCTTTCAGAATGTCATTGACACCCCTCTGGGTACCACATGTATGTACACGCACGTGGGTGTGCATGGGAATGATACTCACATTACTTGTACGTTTCAGCTCCTTGCAATTACTGCCCTGGCACTTTCTGTTTGAGTCCTTTCATTCTGGCGCTTGCCTGTGGGGTGGAGGGGGAGAAAACGATGAGTGGATGTTGGAAGTTCAGCTTGGTTTTTATTTGAGTGCAATGAAGCCCACCCCGCTACTCCTGCACGGGGCGGCCCCAGGTGTTTCTTCAGGCATGGTGACGCCCCACCAGCACTCGCGGGAAGCTCTGCTCCACAGGGAGCTCTGCTCTTTCTGAGCTTTTTGAAACAGACCAGATTTGGCTGTGCAGAGAAAATAACAAGAAATAGGTGAGTTTGAGGTTCAAGCCCCATCCTTCAGATTCTGCAGAGACCCTCACAACAAGCAAATAGTAAAAGTTCAGAAAGAGCAGCTCATAACTTTATTCACAAATGCTGTTTTACTATAGCGGAGTAAGAAAGTACCAAGTTCAAAAACCGCTACAATACCAGGCGGGCGTAACTCCGGCACTCGCAGAACGACGCCGCAGCAAGGCCGAGCCCGTCCCGCTGCGATGAGGGCTGTCTCACAGCCTCGCCTCTCGCAGCCGAAAGCCGCCGAGCACGGTTATTCCCGCCCGCAGCCGCGCACACGCAGGACGGGGCTCCGGCTCCTGGCTGAGGCGCGAGGCGCGGCGCGGACCGGCAGCGGATGGGCGGGAAGGGGGCGCTGCCGGCCCGGCCCGCCGAGCTGCGCCCTGACGGCTGCCGCCCGCTGAGCTCTCGCCCTGAGGGCAACGGCAGCGTTCAAGTGAGGGGACGGCCCGTCACCTACCTGCCGTTCGCCCGCGGGCGGGACTCGCTTCAGGCGACACCCGCGCAACGGCCGCGGCGTGAGGCGGACGGACCGCTCCGGGCCGCCTCTCGCGGCCACGTGATTTTGCCCCGAGTGGCCAAGATGGCGGCGCCCAGAGCTGTCAACGCGCTGCGAGGCGGAGGTGAGTGCGCGCCACCGCGGGGCGGGGGGAAACGCAGCCTCGTTTCTTCGGCGGGCGGGAGCGGCCGCAGAGCGGCTCCGCCAGTCTGAGCGTCCCAGGGCTGCGGGACTGGGGGCCCCGCGGGAGGTGGGACTCCCTCAAGGTCGCCGGGAGCACCGCCGCGCGGGGCCTGGCGCTGTGTGAGGGGAAAGCCGAGCGCGCGGGCTCCGGGTGTGCCCCGCCTAACGCCGCCCGCGCTTTGTGGAAGCGCGCCGGGCGCGCACAGGCTGCCCTCAGCCCGCGGATGGGCGGCAGGAGCGCTTCCCTCTAGGTTTTCTGTGATCGTCTTAGTGTTTAACTAAGGAAAAACGTTTTCTGACAGAAATATGTGTATATCCTACCAACCCGCCGAATCTCGGAACTTTACCGTGCGTGCAGGTGCCTTCCCGCCCATCTTTCCTCACGCCGCGCTCCTCCTGAAGGCGCTTTTTCTACCGCGAATTCCTCCGTGCGCCCTGCGCCGTGCTCACGCGGAGCTGTTGTGCCAAGTGCTCACTGAAAAATGCGTTATCTTACTGGTGTGAGGCGATTTACCTCTCGTCGCTTCCCCTCAGCGCTTTGCTGTCTTAATTAAATCAGACTTCGAGCCCTTTGAGCATACCCTTATTTGAATGTTTCTTTTTGGCTTCCGTTGCAAAATGTTGAGTGTGTGAATAGGAAGAAGCACCTCAGAGTGGTCTCAATGAGAGGTTTGTATCATTAAATTTATATTTTGTTTAGGAATTAAATAATTGTTGTAGTAATAGAGAGTAGACTAACTCCATGTTAATTTTAACTTGCGCATTAAACTGGAAGCACAAGGCCGCAATGCTATGCAGCTGACATAACAGCCCTTTTCTCACTGTATTGATCCTGATCTACTGTACTTTTATTTTCCATTCTGTCCAATGAGCCTCGAGCAGCTTTTGGAAAACATAAAGGTCTTTTCTTCACAATGGATCCTACATCATGCAGGGCAGAAAAGCCACATCAGTTGTATTTTTCCATTGATGAGGGCTCATGTCCATAGGGAAATGCCCTTTTACTCAGACCCTTGGAACCTGGGCTCCAGCTGAATGCTGGCTTTCTGAGTCTCCTATTTGTTTTGTTTTAGACACCAGTCAAATCCTCTGTGCTTACGCATGTGCCATTTGGAAATTGAATCACATTTTTAGTACATGGTACCATACGACACTGGCTATTTTTTGTTTTAAATCTCAAATGAAGTGAAATTTAGTGTGCAGCTTCATTCTTGACTTCTTGCTTCAGCAACGGTACGTCTGCAAACTTTGTTCTGGGTGTTGTGTGGCCATGCATGGCCGGTACAACTGCCTCCACCCCTCCGTGCCCAAAAACCCCATGTCTGTCATTCAGTTAAAATACCCAAGCCATTTAAATTTGTTAAGCCTTCTTACTCTCCCTTCAGATGTCAAACTTCATGCAGTTCCCCTGGTAGATATACATTTCCAGAAGTTGAAAAAGCAAAAATGTCATAGTTCAGACAAGACTGATTAAACTGAATCCAATTTTCCTTGGATTGGACAGTTCAGTATAATTTAATTTGCAAATACTGAAAGACAGAAGTAATTTTAATTAGATTTCAGTCCACCTAAGGGAATCTATTCTACCGAAATTGAAGGGAAATTACTTTTTGATAGCCTCTTATGTGATATCTCTTCATACTTCTGGTGTTACATTTCTATGAATGATGAAAGTTTTCATTATTGTGGAACTGTTTCTAGATAAGCGCATTTGAAAAGCAGAGATCTTGAAAGTGTGTGTGCTAGTTAAATACTTTCTCCATATATTGGAAGGAATTAGGCTATCATAAAAATATATATTCATTATGTGTGAAGAAGTTGAATGATTATACTTGCAAACAGTTAAAAAGTGTAATCTTTTGTTAGATGTATCAGAAAATTTGTTTGAATATTTCCTGTCTTGCTAGAGGCAGAGTTGCAATACTGTCAACCTGAGGAGAAGGTATACAGCTTTGTAAGTGTGTGGGTGGCTTGCACAAACCTCTGGGATTCTGTAGGCTCCAACCCCGCATTTCAGAGTGGCCTTGCTCTGGATTTAGCTGCCACCCTTTTTTGAACAGTGTTTGTGAAGGATTTTACAGGTTTAATTGCATTTATCATTTGTAAAAGATAACTAAGGAACAGCCAGAACTGCCACAGTGATGGCATGCTAGCTTTTCATGGTTTGTACTTATAAATAATACTGGTTGTATGATGTTTTACCAGCTTATAAATGCTCTAATTACATATTATGGCAGTTTCGTGTATTACAATAATTGCGTCTGTGATGTTCATTGGTAATAAAATCAAGAAGAGGACATCAAAGAACTGCAGGTCTCCAAATGCAACTTAGGTGATTTCAGACATAATAATCTTTCATTGATCTATTAATTTTAGGCAAGTAAATGATGGTAGAGAGAAGCCCCTATTTTCTCGTAATGAGGTTTCAGTACTCAGAGCCACAGAGGAAAATAACTGATGAGAAGACATGCCTTGTTAAACAACTCTCTTCTTGTGTTAAGAAAACAGTAATACCAGTATTTACCTTGCTTCCCTATCTGTACCAATGAATGAGTATTCCTTAATAATCTGTGATGCGTATTACTGCCAGACTTATAAACTTAAGTTATTGTAGACTGAAGGGTCTATGATGTATCTCTTAGTTACGTAGTCTGTGTCCGCAGGCTGTAAGTTTATTAGCTTGTGCATTACCTTGTCTGCATTCTGACAGAACTGGATATTTTGCAGGTACCCTAAACAGGTGCAGGTAAGCTTTTAAATCCTGCTCGTGTGGAGAAGCTGTAGGTGTCTTCTTTGGGCTGTTTGTAACGTGCAGCACTGGAGATTGTATTTTTCTTCTGTGGATGGAGAGCCATTTTAAGATGTTTGTTTTCAAGACATTTTCTGATAATTTTACTTTTCTCCCATCCCTTAGCAACATGAAGAAGAAATATGTGAATAATACATGTTTATAAATCTTTTCCAAAATAAAGGGGAGAAGGGGAAGCATAGGTGGAGTAAAATTGTTGCACTATGGCTTCAAAGCCCCATGTTTCAAAGTTTGCCTAGAAGTGCAGAGTCTCATTAGAGATATTTATTTATTAGCAGTATTTTCTGTATTACAGAGCATTTTATTGGAGTGCAGAGATCAGGTCTGTTTGCAGGTCCGGTAGTAACATGCTGTTGAGTGTTATGTACCCTTCAGAGCTACTCTAGGTAAAATAGAGTATTTCAAAGAAATAAAAGGAAGAAAAACCTCTTCTCCATCAAGGTTGTTCATGAGACTATTCTGAAGCATTGCAGAAGTTAGAAGCATTAGCTCAGACCTTGCAGGGAGTAGATTAATGTATATGTGTATATATGTATTATATATATATATATATATGTATTATATATATATATACATACATAAGCAGTCAGCTTTCAAAGTATCATTTTATGGTGAACTCTGCATCCTAGCATACAGAAATGTGCTGTAGAGCCAGCTGCTGGGAGGTGCTTGATTGAATAGATAAATGAAGTACCTGCTGGAAATACCTTCACATCTCTCTTTCCTGGCTTTTTGATTTTGGAAACATGTTCAAGATCAAAACTGTTACTTCACTGAGAATCTCTGTCCAAAATCTCTGTAGTTTCCACCACCTACAAGGGTAGAGGGCTCGTCCCACTCTGGGATCAGTTTCTGAGCTGCCCTAGGGAGCCAGACTGTTTTTTTTTTTTTGGTTTTTTTTGAGAATGTGCTTTGAAATGGGAGTTATTTTATTTTTAGATGTTGCCCTTTGCTAAGTGTGACCATAAACTCAGCATGTAGAAGTCTATTCTCATGATAAGAATGGACCATTAGAATTTCTTAGTGCTGTTAAATTGCAAAAGCATCTTTTCACCTGTATCTTTATCATTGTTAATCTTAGAAATGTGCAACTCAAAAATTAAAAATCTTCAGTCCTCATCGGTAGAAACTTGTAATTTTTTTTTTAAAGCCATCTAATGCATTTAAAAAAGAAAACCAACCCTATATCACATATAGATAGCAGTCCTGGGGGAAACATTTCCTACTATCTCAGGCTGCTAATGAGTATGTCCTATAAGTCTGAAGGATTTTTTTTCAAGTGATTGAAAACTTTTGTCAGAGAGTTTTCAAGTTCAAATGATGCTTGGCTGCACTGTGCTATATGTGAGCTGGGCAATTAGCTGGAAGCAAACATTAATTCACATTTTCCATTAATTTGTAGACAGACTCGTGTCTCCAGAATTTAGCATTAGCGTTATCAGCTGCAAATGATGCAGGGTGGAAGTTCAAACCATTTGATTGTGGCACACTTTAAACATTTTCAAACAATCCAGAGGTAGTTCCGTCCCTGTCTTGCAAAACATCAGGCAGATAAGGAATTATTCCCATTTCAACAGCACAGCAATGAGTAACTCTGGGGGAGACATACTTTCATCGTTTGAGGCATGAGAGAAAAAATATTCCCCTTTCAATAAAGTGTTTAATTGTTGTCTTCTGTCAGCTGAGAGGTAATGTGTTGTTGGCAGCACGCACAGCCTTTGTTCTGACATGATGCATCACTTCTAGCTGAGGGACATTTGTGAGGCATGGTTTCTCCATTAGCTTCATTCTCCCCATTGGCATCAGCCAAGGCTGCGTTCCCAGGAAGGAGGCTCCTTAGCAGGTGTCCTCACCTCTCCCACCTTGCAGCAGGTGGACCGCCATGCTGGAGGCTGTGCAGCTTTGGGCACCTTCCCAGGTGGTTTGCAGTGAAGCTGTGTCCAGCTCTGTCTGTGGGCTATGGTCCCTGAAGGAAAAGTGGTATACTGTGTGACAGATCTCGGCTGGTCCCTGAACTTGTTTAATACAATATGTAGCATTTGAACAGTAAGAATGAAGAACTGAAGCTTGCTGTATTCTAGATGTGGCATTGTGAATGACAGTGTATTGTAGAGCACGTAGCTGCTCTAACCAAAGTGACGAGATGAGATGCCACCTGAGCATATAGTGGAACAGGCTGTGTCTTCCAGATCTCAGCCCAGGTGAGATAAAGCTACAGGAGACAAAAGGGATTGAAACTGTTGACAACAGTTGATGGATGGAGAAAGTGTAGCTCCAAGGGAGTAATTTGCAGGGCATCCTGTAGAAGCATGGCATCAGGAGAGTTAATGGAGTCTGAAACCTGTGCTAACACTTGCTATTTCTATGCAACTGGGTTAACACATCGTGTGAAAATGGACATATATGAAGTGGCTTTCTAGATTTAGATAATATATTCCTTGCAGTCTAGTTTTGCACTGAATTTCCTTAAGTAAACTGGAAGATTAATTTAAGATGTACACAAATAAGATCTCATAGCTAGAAAGTTCTGAAATTGTTATGAGTGGTTTCCAGATCTGTAGGGAAAACTGAACTACTCCCTTCTGACATGTTTCCTATTATCCCTTGCAGTTTTCAATGTATAGAGATGGTAAGGTTGCGGTTACAACAAAAAGCAAGTCCATTTCAGTTGTTGAATTGCCCTAATACAGTGACATGGTGTTTTCATTTCTTACTCTGAAGTTTGGGTTTCTGCTGAAGTCAAATAGAAGATCAGCTGCTTCTAGTTTTGGATTTGCAGCTAAAAGTACAGCAGGGATCTGTGTCATGAAAGCTAAGCTGCTTTTCCCTTCTGTCGTATTTGGGCATACTGGATATGATGCTCTGGTTTTGACAGTTGTGAATCATGACCAAATGTAAGTGAAAGTGTAGGAATTTCTAGCAGTGTTCACAGACAATTCTCCTGCTCAACTGCAAACTATAATTTCAGAGTTGAGATTGGTTGTATACGCAGTCTGCAAAGGGCCTCTGTGCTAAAACTGCCTGTAAGACTCCAAGTTACAGTTATCTCAATTGCCATTTGGGATTGTGTAATTTTTCCTCTTTCATTCCTCCTTCCCTCTTACCCACTCCCAAACCAGCGCAGTTTGATAGCACTTGGAAATTCACATCTGGTGAGGCACTTTGTTACATCTTCCTCTGCACACCAGGTTGGGGTGGTGGCTTGCAGTGCTTCTGAACACCACACCCCAGTGCTGTTGGCCTAGCTATATTTATTAGCATTAAAACTTAATTGGAACATTTTTTCATGTAATCAAATGGGAGGGGGGTAGGCTACAGTACAATTGTGGGTTTTGTTGGTTTATTTTATTTTATGATTTTGTACCTTTTCAAGCTTTGTTGCAGTGGTTTCTTTCCTAAGTATTTCTATTTAAGATTTTCTTTTAAGCTATACCTGTGTGCTGGATCTAGCTTTCATATTACATATGTGAAAAAGGAAGAGAAAGTATATAAGGAGGGGTCTGTACTTTGTGTGCTCTCTCCCTTATAGTTATACATCCTGCAGAAAGAGACTGTTTGACTACAGTGTTGTAATTTAATTTTCTAGTTTATAGCTACATGTTTCTGGAGTTTCCTTGACCACTGCTGTTACCTGGTGGCATCAGTATTTCATCAAGTTTAGAGAAGCAATCTACCTGGATTCAGGCCTGGGCGAGCTGCTGTAGCTGATGCACCTGATCCCCTCTGCTCGGGAACTCAAGCCCTGTAGTGCCAGGATTCTCAGGGGTACAGAAAGAAAGCTGCCTTCAGGTGCTGCTCCCTGCTTTCATTTTCTTTGTTGTTTTTACGTAGCTGCACCTTATGCTGATGGGCAATGTGCCTCACCACCGGCAAGGTCTGGTTTTAGTTTGTTGGTGGCTAGGAGAAGAGATTCTTTTTTAAAAAACAGAATGGAAACAGAAACAGCTAAGGGTACAGGCAGTGAGGAAGTTACTTTGGCATCTTTTGATTGCTATTTAGAAATAAAGCAACAAGTTATTAAACAAAATAAAAATGTTGCAGTTTTAGTGTTACTCTGTGTTGGTTTCTTATTACATAGTCATTTCTATGCTTTCAGTGCAGAGTGAGTACAATGCATATTGATCTTGTTCTTCCATGTTTCTCCTTTAATCTGCTTCATTCTGTTAGAAGAGCTACATTCTCTAAGCATTGCATATGACTTTAGCAGCAGTTGAAATTCCTTTATTTAGAAAATGTAGAATTATTTTTATTTTATTTTTTTATGATCACAGAATGAGTGTTAGTTGTCAATCTAATTAAATTCAATTGCATTTCTCATATGTTTTGTTTTTACTTTGCTCTTATATGCTTCTATTTTTATCAGGACTTGTAAACTTCTCTTTGTTTCTTTTTAATCGTGAGGTTGGCAGACAGATACAAGCATGTGCCTGTCCTACTTTAAAATATATACAAATATTTATAATCTTAAAAGTCTCTTAAGTGTGAGGGGAAACTTTTAATTCCTTCTTAATTGTCAAGACTCATTCCCTCATTGTTTTGAGTTGTATGATCTTGCTGCCGTTTTCTTTCGTAAAATTCATGTATGTATGTATGTATGAGAAATGTCGTTAAAAGTTGCTTCTTCCAACTTCAGCCTTTTTGATCAGGTTGACTGGACAAGCAGGCAGAACATGTTAATTATTTTTGCTGATACATACAGTACATTTGTATGTAACCATACACTGTAACCATATGTATGTTAATTATTTTTGCTGATACATACTTGTTCATTTATCTCTTGCTTCTCAGATTTACCTATCTAACAATATATACACTATTACTCAGAGAGAGAATTATTTTCCTGATATCCTAAGAAAGCGTGTGGAAAATGTGGCTTTCAAATACTTCTTGTTTTTCTATGGTTGTAAGTTTTGTGAACTCTATTTTTCTGAACATGAGCTATTTACCCTGGGAGGAACTACAGTAACTAGAGAAGTTACAGAGCTCTGGCATCACAAACATGCAGATAGAAGAGATAAGGATTCTCAGGTTTATTTAATTAAATCTAGTGGCTCACAAGCATCTGAGATAAAGATGTCTTTCTTAAAAATGCACTGATTCTGTTCCTGTGGTAAGGGAAGGGAAGGTCTGCTGTAGCACAGTGCATGTGTTGTATTACAGTTCACATCTCTCAGGCTTCTTCTCTGCTCAAGGTTTGATGTTTCTGGTGTTTCTGACATGTTTAAAAAAGCAGTAAGAAAGAAAAATCACATTGGATCTTTGTATGCATCAGAAAGTGTAGCTGTAATCATGGTATAATCACATTAAGAATTTTTTTCCAATCTCCAGCAAGGGAGAAAGTTACTAGCCTTGCTTGACAACATTCATTCAAAGTTGTGGATAATTAGGGATTACCTGAGGACTGAAGGTAAAGTTGTTTTCTTGCATTGTGGCTGTATCTGGAGGCCACAGACTTCACATTTCTGTTGTTAGCATTGTCCAGGATCCTCACGCTCTAGTGCAGCAGTTTGTGAAGTAAGGGAGAGGCTGATTGCCAGCTTGCTGTTGGGTGCCAGCTTGCTGTTGGGTGGTGAGTCTCACCCTGGCATCTGCTGGACTTCATAGGCCCCAGGCTGATGGCTGTGGTGGGAGCAAACGGCTTGGTGGTGCACCTTCTTGGATGAGCCGCTGAACTCACTGTCTCTCCACCTACAATACAGGTATTTATCTACCTTGCAGGTGCATTGGCTGAGGTTAATGAGTTGTTTGTAAAGCACTTTGAAGATGAAAAGCTCTGTAAAAATGTTAAGTGTAATTATGTATGAGCTCTTGAGTGCATAATGGCTGTTTGCTTGCTAGTATTTAAAGCAATTTATAACACACTAAGTATGAAAGGCGCTGTATGAAGTCAAGCTCTAGTTTCCATTTAAGAAGAGTCACTCTTATTTTGCGTTCAATAGTTCAAGTCATACCACTCGTCTTCTGTGTTCCACGGTGAACAAAAACATTTGGAAGATTTTTTTGAAAGGAGCTATTTCAAAACTTTTCAAGTCATTATCTGGTAAGGATTTCTTCTCTTTCAGTCATATCTTACCCTATCTGTATAACCCAGGTTTTGTTTGCTGAGTTCCAGCGTCTTATCCCTTCTTCCATTTGAGCAAATGTTCCTTCTGTCCCTTCTTATGCTTCCGTCTGAGTGGCTGTGACCTTCCTCTCCCTGTGTAGGGAACTGGGACACATTCACAATAACCATTTTTTTTAATCTTAAAATCTTTTTCGTCTTTGGGTAGGAGCATAAAGAAAGGATATTTGGAGAGGATATAAGGGAAAACATCTCAGGTAGTGTTTGCAAAGTGAACTGTTTGTTGAGAAAGGGCAGTATCACATAATAACATGGTACTACAGAGGTTATTGGACAGAGGAAATTTGATATCAGTTTTTAAGCTCCTTCTTAGACAGTTCGTATTAAAAAATACTATGTAAATGGAAAACAATCTGGGAATATTTTATGACATATTATGTCAGAAACAAAGTCTGGAAAGTTTATCTCATTAAATAGCTGATTCCTTGGCGAGTTTTCCTTCCAGAGCCATTGTCCTTTCCAAATCAGTAGATGTCTTTCCCTGTATGTTTTAATTTCTGAAAAAAGAAGAAAAGGTTGGAAACCAAGTGTTCATTGAGCTGCTATGCTGCATGGAAGGAAGCCTTAGGGTAATAAAAGGCTCTTCAGAGCTCCTCAGAGGTCTTTTGGCAGCTTTACACTGCAGTATGCAGCCTGAGAAAACTTTCATGAGGGTGTTTGAAAGTCGTACTGTTCTCTCTCTGGTTTAGAAGATAAATAACCAGCCACTGTAACCAGCTGTGTAAAGTCTCCGACTTTCGCATTTTAAGGATGTTTACTTTCATGTATTTATACTTAAAATCACTGTTTAAAGTGATGTTTCAGTTTTAGATCAAGCGTATTTTGAACCATGAAGGACTACTGTGGTAATGAACATTATCTAAATTTATACATTAGCACTTAGAGCATATCAGATGTTATCAGGTTATCTGTTTCATGTTTAGCTGTACATGAAGTTAAATTAGGTCCTGCGTTATGTATTTTTAGAATTATGAAAAGCAACACACTTGACATAACACTGAAAGAAAATGACAAAGACACTTTTTTCTCACATAAATCCAGCTGTTCAGTCTCAGATGTTCTGACTAGAGTTGGAAAAAAGCAGTAACGAGTTCCTAACTTCCTTCCACTGCGAGCAGGCATAACTGGAGCAGATGCGCACCTCTTTGGCTTACTGTGCCATTGCAGTGGTAGCAAACGTATCAGAACTGTCTTCACTGTGTCTGTTTGCTCACTGAATGGGATTCTGGACCCCAGATATTAATGAAGTTGTGCTTAGAACCATAGAATTTAATTGATATTCAAATCATTTTGCAATAGGCCATGCAGGTAGTGAATTTCATTTCAAACATTTTCATGATTTAAATATATGGCAGAGTCTTAGCACCTACTTTCCTGAGTTTGCTGATTTGAGGATGGTTTGAGAGCCAGAAAGAATTGATACCTCTTCCAGTACGTGTCTCAGGTGCAATTCTGCCAATACACATAACTTCTGTTATCACATCCTTTATATACCTTAGCACCAAAGCTCCTCAGCTGGAATTTGTCCAAATGTTGTGCCAAAGTCTGCCGACAGACAGACCGAAGGCATGTTGAACATGGAAGGTGTCTGGCTCTGTGATGGGGCTGCTGCAGAAAGCTGCAGGAGCATCAGCACTAGTTCTAGAGACAAGGCTTTGGCACTGTTTGTCCAGCTCTTAGAGTAATTTATCATGTGCCATGAAATACATCTGGATAGAGGTTTAATGAACAACTTCACTGGCCTGAATTTTAATCAGAAAGATGTTGATTTCAGCTGTAATCGTACTGTGGAAATTGAGACATCAGAATTTCCCCATGCAGCTCTGTGGTTGTAGTAAAGCACTCTCAAGATGTGTGTGCTGTCATTGCATTTATCAGGGTTGCTGACCTTCCTTGCTAGCACCGATGCGTACTGGTTGCCACATGTACAGCTCTGCTTGTAGCCTGGTTTTTATTTGCTTCTTGAGTTTTTCCCATGCACACCATGCAATGCAGTATGTGCCCATGTCTCTCATGACACAGATACAGCTAAGCAGCCTTCTTTCAGCTGTGTTAAGATTATATGTGTAATAATGTTATATTTTTACTTAAGGGTGAAAAAAATGTCTTTTTTATATCAAATTGAGTGGAAAGTCTTTTGCAAAATATTTTTTTCATGCAGTTAATGTCTTTTACAGATTATGCCTGTTCAGTCAGTTCTGCCTCTGAAGTTTTTTCTATCCTAACAAAACTCACCAAACACATACAGAAGTGAGCTGGGTTCTAGCTGCAGCTTCCTCAATTGCAAGCAGCTGAGTCTTGCCCAAGCAAGTGGGAGATCCAGCTGTGGGCTCAGGTTGCTGCCCACATTGGCCTGCATCTTCAAGGGCAATACTGTTGTGAAGCTGTATGTTTAAACCAGAAACCTATTACAACAACAGCAGAAGGAGAGTTACAGTGGACGTTTGTCAAATCGTGCAAGGGAATCTAGGAGTTCTGAGTTGAATTTGTGATTTAATTGGCTAAGTGGGATGTCCCCATGGAGACTTCTGTGGATTGCTGCCCAGTTTCGCAGACAAGGTAGCTATGCTTGCTCTGAAGAAATGCAAAACACTTACTGCTGCTTATAGATTTTACTATCTGTGCAAATACTTTTCAGTTTAGAAAAGGATTTGGAAACTTAATCTCTTGACAAGACCCTCTGCTTGCTTGATCTGATCTAGAAATTCAGATGGTGGAACAGATCAACAAAAAGTATGCATAGAGCAAATAGAGATGAAGACAGTTTAGAAATTTAAGTTTGCTTGTGTGGAAAGTAGCAGCCATGGGCCTTGCTCTGTCCATCATTAGGACACCTGATAGAACAGAGAGGTGTTATGTCTTAACTGTTACTGTGAAGTTGCAGCAGCAGAAGTGGAAGGGAGCACGGTGAAGGTTTTGGAGGTAAGAAGCATTGCCTAAAGTACAACTGGACTTCATAATCCAGTTTTTAGGGATTAACCAGGTGCTGTAGATGGTATTTAATTGTCTTTGTTCTGATGAGTTAAGTATTGCTTGTAGGTCTTCCAGGAGGTCTCTTGCAGCAGTAGCTGGGGTGTTGATGGTATGGTAGGGGGTAGTGGTGAAACCCAGAAGTCCTTCCTTACTGCCTAGTTCTTCGGATCTGAATGTGACATTTGCTCACTGGAGAGCGAGGGGGCCGAGCAGCAGGGTTGGGACCCTTCCTGAACACATGCTTTGGGAATTCACAGATGATTGATGTCATCCATCTTAACTGCTCCTGCATTACATCAAATGGGTGTAGGGAAGTGAGTGTGCCAATTCCAGGCTTGCATGTATGCTGTCGCTCTTGTGAAATGTGCTGATATCCTTCATCTTCCCAAAACATAGGAAAGGTCGTTGTTGAAACTGAACCTGTAGTCATTGCAGTGGTGATTATTGTTTAATTTACTGTAAATCAGCCACCAAGCTGGTGCAAACGGATGCCTTAGATCTTTCTCAGTTAAGGTGCCTGCTGTACTCAGCTATTTATTAGATCCCAGTTAAACATTGATTGGTCCAGGAACATGAGCATGGCAAATGAGATCTGGGGAGATCCAAGTAGTTGAGCCTAGTGGAGCCTTGTACTTTGTCGTGTGCCAACTAGTGTACGTTAAAAGCTGAAGCTCAGGTCCTACTCCTGTCCATTTGTATCCACAAATGGGAAGAGGAAAGGCAGTGAAGGTGTGACTGGGAGAGCAGTGGCTGCAAAGCCCCAAAGACAGGGGCGGGCAATGGAACACATCGCCAATGCGCCCAGGGTGCTGCAGCCCTCTCCTCCTCGCTCTGTAAAAAATTGTGCAAGTTTTTCCAGATGCTTCCTTGGATCATTTCCCTCCTGTTCCTGACAGACAATTGCAGACACATCCCAGTGTTTGTGTAGAGAATGAGTGGCACCACAGAGAACTGCAAGCCATCCTGCCCATGCTGAGAAGGATGTCTGGTGCCTTGGGACAGGAGGGGCCTGCATTGCAGCAGTGCTGTGCAGGAGGAGCGGTGTTGTGTCTGGAGCCAGAAAATGCACTTTGAAACCACAATGTGGGAAATGCAAAACATGTTATTACCCTTTCCCTACCAGAGAAGAAAGCCCTTTTTTGTGTCTTTCATTTGTGAAAGCTTATAAAAGCTCCGTGTCTGTGGGGGAGACTGTTGCCATCCTGATTCAGACTGACTGCCTCCCCCAGGCTGCCAAGAGCACAATGTCGGTGCATCCAAATTGCTGTCCCTGTGGTTTGCCCGTATCTGCTGGAGGAACCACCAAGGAAGCACAAGGTTTCCGTATCTCAAGCTTTCTGCCTGGCTGGGGCTGCTTTCTGGCTTCAAAAGGCTTGCTCAGCCTGCCTGGCCTTGCCACCTGCCCAGCCCTGCGGCCCACTTCACCATGTGGTAATCTGATGAAGATCTACTGGCAGCAAGTGGCCCGGTCCGTCTGTGTTGCCTTCAGCAGGAGTTCCCTGACAATGGCCTTTAGGCTGGGATGCCTCGCTGCCAGCACCACGTCAGCAGGCAGGCTGCTTGGGTGTGCAGCGTGGCCGCCTGTCCCCGTGCCAAGAGTGAGTTCTGCTGATCCTGATCGGCTCTGTTTGTCAACACGCGGCTACCACTGAACTGTGTGAAGTGAGCATCACTCTTGGCACGGGGCTGTCTGGCTGCACCTACCAGGGCCTGGCAGCTGCCCCACCAGGAGGCCAGCACCCAGCCCGCTCCCTCGGCCCTGCAGCTCTGCTGCTGTGCTGCTGGGAAGGATTGGGATGGGAAGAGGGAGATTCCTTTGCTTCGTTTGCAAGGCTTCTTTTTCCTTTTTTTTTTTTTGTGGCTGTCTGGATGATTAATGTGAATAGGAAAATACTGTTGACCCATTTAAATCACGTTAAATGACATCCATTGCTCATCTGCATAATGAAATACACACTGAACATTACAGCCTAAGTATAAGAGCCAGTGAACTACAAAAATAATATTTTACTCATTTAGATTATGAAGTAAAATATAGGACATTAGTACTAATCATAGTATTAAGTTTTAAGCCATGCAAATTGTAATTGTCAGTGAAAAAGAACTATAAGTTGAAAAGGCTATTAGCATTTCAGCTTTAACAGTTAATTTGAGTAATCTTTTTCTTTTGCTGGCGTGCAGCTCAGGAAAGTCTGTATGCAAAACATTTAATAATAAGTTCAGCACTGTTTGGTATCATTATTTAATTTCAGCCGTTACAGAAGTGTTAGAAATATTAATTTGCGGCATTCAAATGTATTGACATTCTACGTTGCAAAGAGTAAATTGTAATCCTCACTTGAATAAAATCAAATCCAAAAGGCAAATTGTTAGTAACAGATAGATGAAATAATTTTAAGCGTTTAAGTATCAAAGCAAAAGCTGAAGCCTTTAAAATATGAATTTTATCAAATAGAGACATCATTTTCAGCATTTTTAAACTAAATACAAATTTTAAAACAGTGAATTTAGGCTGTCAGGTTTCTATGGTTACCCACCTTTCCAGCGGTTTTGTGAGATGTGTAAATGGGCCTATGAGTCACTTGTAATTATTTGTTTCTTGTTTGTTATAGTTGTAATTCTGTGTTCAGTTTGAATCCAATATAGTTCACACCACATGCTTTGGTTTATGTATATTTTAGTGCGTATGATTGACAGTGATTGAGCATTTCTTATGGAGTGCTTGTTTTTTTTGTCATAAGTGATGTATGTTGGTACTTCTGAAAAGGTAAACAGCTTCTTCCTGTATCAGTGTTTGATAAACAGGGACTTTTATGATAAGAAAGAGGTCTTTGTAAATGTTAAGCAAGGAGATAAGTGAAAGGTATTTAAAAAAAATTAAAACAGCTCCCAGAGTCTTCCAAATTTGATCCATAATCCTATCATTATAATTCATTCAGCGGCCCAGTGTCACATACGTATGAATAAGCTTTCAAGATATGCATTAAAAGCACATCCTGATGACTGACAGGTTTAAAAATAAATGCTTTAACAAGGATGTTAGAAGTTATCTGCAGCAAGCTCTTGATTGGAGCATCTCCCTTGTGCAGAGCGTCTTCGTGGGGAAAAATCAAAGCTTGTTTCCTCAAACAGCGCAGCAGCGTAGTTGGGGCAGCTGTAAGCTCTCGCAGATACCTGCTTGTGTATTTTGAAGTCCAGTGTGCAGGATGCAGCGCCCCAACCTTACCCTCCATTCCAGCACGGAACACGTACATCTTTTTTTCAGTACAACACTCAGTGTCCCAGTAAAACTTATGTTTTCAAGGGGAAATAGGGTAATACAAGTAACTAATAACATTCAGCAGAAGGCAAGAAACACTGTTGTTTTTACCAAATGAGCAGTAATGTGAGTATTTGATTAAGATATTCCTTCCCAAATTGCTAATGATATACATTATTTTTTTCATTTTGAGATAAGAGCAGCTTACCATTCAGGAATTATCTTGTATCCTTAGAGACTAGGCTGCAGTTGTTTATTACAGGGAATCTTGTATTCTGCCTGGAGAAAAGCCTGCTAACCATCAGTTTTCTCTGTGTACTTCAACCTGTGCAGAAAGTCCTGAGTTTGAGAGCAGTCCTGTGTTTTCTGAGCAAATATTATGTCTTTTTCAGCAGCCCTGCTCATCCACTGAAAGGATTTGTAGAAAATACTTTTTGTGGTGATTCAGACACATTTTTCCCATTTCTGATGGAACAGTAAGATATTAAGGTAGGATTTATTTTTAACTTGCTGCCAGCAACGTTTAGTGCTGCATCAGGCATGGGTGCAGCATGTAAACATGCCAGCTGAAAAGCACTTGTTTCTCAGAGCACCTGAGCAGATTTTATCCCAGTAGGATTCTGTGAATATTAAGCTGTGGATGGGTGCATATTAACAACAAGATACTGTCTTGTGCCACATGTGTGTGAGGGCTATTGGAATGGCTTATTCTTTTAATCTGAAATGACTGCTATTTTTTTAACTGACTAACTTGTTCTAATAGTTGTAACTTCCCTACAACATCAGAGTGGGAAGCGCAATAACTAACCTGCCGAGCATAAGTATGATGTTTTACAGAACCCAAAGATAGATAGGAGGCATTTGAGAGGTGTTTTCAACAGGCAGACCTGAGCAGATATGTTTCTCATTCTGATTTACTGACTTTATGATAAATTAATTTACTCAGTACAGGAATGTAGTAACAGAAGAGGAATGTTTCTCCTGCTAGTTGCAGAAGTTGAGATTTACCAGACGCTGTAATTTGGAGCCTAAATTCCCCTGGTATTAACTGTGTGAAACTCTTAATATTGCTTTGTCCAACTTTTCAATCTGACTCATTTGCTGTGGTACTCTGGACAGCACTTTCTGTTATTTTCTGTCTGTGTTTCCCTGTTGGAGAGGGAAGATTCGGTAGAAATAGCACTGGGAGGGAAGACTGCGCACGAGAGCTACAGTGCCCCATTTCCAAAGTTAAGCATTCCACTCCAGTCACGTTTCAGGTAATGGACAATTAATTTCCTTTGGTGTATGCTTAAATACAACTCATATACAGTTAGATGCTGCTCTACATTTTTAAAGCCCTGTAATAAAATGAGGGAGTGCTATTTAATGACATCAGAATTTTGCTCATTCACTGCCTCGGTGTGTCTGTGCGTGTGTTTGTATACACGAGAGCTCAGGGAATTGGTTGAAGGGGTTTTTGAGGATATAAAATTAATTTTTCCTTTTGGCCTTATTTGTTAAAGTTGTACTGTGGGTTGCTGCTGATAGAAGGTGGCACCAAGCCAACTTCCTGGCGGAGCTACGGGAGGGTCACAGCTTGTCATGACCTGGGCACTATTACTTGAATGTTGTTATTATTGGGATGAAGTACCCTTAGGCAGTCATCCTTCCTGTAAATAGAATAGGTTCTGATTCTCTGTGGCTTCCCAGTTTACCAACTTGCAGAACAGCTATTTTGTTGGCCGTAGGTTTGATTGAATAATGAATTAGAAGGTCTGCATTATTCAAAAGGATCTAATTCATCATCTTAGCATGCCAGACTACAGCGAGTAATAATAAGGAAAAGCCAAACAAGAATGCATTTCTATGGAGTCTGTAAATTTCCAACCAATTAAAATATTCATTTGTATTAGTATATGACAAACAAATTGCTGGGCTCTGCTCTCCATGAAGTAAAGGCAACACTTTTATCATCCAGGAGTGTTGCTGGTGCTGAGGGCCTGACAGGCTGCAGGAGGCCTGGGAACAGGGAGCAGGGCTCGTGGGGCAGTGAGAACAGCAACCCCTTGGTTCCTTAACCAAACAACTTCTGTCATCAGTATCTGACTGACTGTAATAATTAAGCTGAACAATGCTGGTATGAGCACAGATTTTGAAACATGCTGGTCCTGATTTTGGTTTGTCAGGGTACGGTCATAAGTGCGTTGCTGTCAAGGTTTTCACCAGTGTGTTGCTGTTATAACTGAAGTCGCATCTATCCTAATGAATATTTCATTTCCCCAGTCACGCTATTAAAACCAGAATGTTTTTACCATTTCGTTTCTGTTTTCTCCTTTCCAGTACCATCGTGATGGCTGCGTCCTGTTTACAAATTGCTGCTGGTCACATTTTCAGTAGTCCTAGTAGGTTTTGCTTTCCCCTAATATGGGCAATTAGGAGGAAATATTTCTCACGAGCATGGGTTGCTCTTTTCTGTGTAATGACATAGTCCTGTAATCCAGGAAACAGTGCTGCATGGTGTCCGTGTCCATGATTTCCTGATGTGGGAAAAAAGTGTGGAAAGCATCTGGAGAGGAGGAGACCCCTTTACCAGCTTGTTTCCTGTAAGCGAAATTGGAAGACCTTGTCTGTGCAAATAGATTTCAAAATAGAGTCTGCCCTTTGACTGTCTCCATAATTACACAGCTCTCTCTGTATTTTATTTGGCTGCCAGAGCAGTTAACCCCTGGAAGTAAGGGGCTGATGGTGGCGTGACCAGCACGGGTGCTCAGACATGGCCATGTGAATACACTCTTGTTTAGAGAAGCCTGTCGTTAAGACCTCATTACAATATACTTTTACCAAATGTAACAATTGTTACGTGTTGGATTGTGTTAAGATATGTTATATCCTTAATGCACAGAGAATGCAGAGGTATTCGTTGCTATGAAGGGAAAAATGAGAAAAAGAAAAAAGTTATTTTGCAGCTTTGATGTAATCAACATCTGTCAACAGAATGAATTTGCTTTTGTTTAATTTCAAGGGCTCTTGTCCTTCTACTTTGCCCAATCAGTTTCAACTTGTGCCTGAGGCATTTCCCTATGTTGTTCTTTTTTTCTTCTTTCTTTCTTTCTTTTAATTTTTTTTTCTTTAGCAAATGCACAGGTTACTGCTTGTGAAATGTGAGCAGCTCTTCAGTTACGCAGGTTACACGGAGTTGGAGAGAACCTTTAATCTTTCCCTGTTTATTTTTGAAGCTTACGTATACCTCTGCAACGCTGGGATTACAAAGTCAGTGTTTTATTAGGACAGTTGTAATTACAATTACAAATAAAGGTCTATCAAGACTCAACCATTAGTTCAGATGCGAAAATTTGAGCGTTTGTTAACTAAATATGAAAAGCTATATCGATTCTTATCTAGTTACACTGGTTGGATTCCATATGTTATCACCTATCACGTTTTCTAATGCTTTGCTTCAAACTTGAAAGATTCAAAAACAATGGAAATTTGCCCAAGAAGCAAAATGATGTGATTCTTACAATAGTAAGATGTCCTGACAAGCCAGATTAAAAATCTCTAGTATTTTATCCTCTAATATCAACATACTCAGAAAATCTGCATAGTTATTATAATTCAGGTTTGTTTTTTTAAATGATAAAATAGATGAAATCATGTATTTAAAACTTAGTTATCTGATACTCCCAATGTTCATATATTCTAGGCAAAACTTGCTTTATCAAGAGCAAGCTGCTTTCATTTCCTAAATCAGCTCGGCATGAATTCTTGTAAATCTAAATGATTTCACTGCTGTGCTTCTGTAGGTATTAGGACAAGCTTTATGATGGAAAGTATTTAGGATGTTCTAATTGTAGTTCTTTTCCTTTTCACGGTGTGCCCTTGTGTTTGTTGTAGCGTAGAACCCTCATGAAATTTGGCCTTGGTAACATTTTTGCTAATGGTTGGGAAACCCGAAGTCTTTCATAAATGAATACCGAAGAATTGTTTTCTAACAGCCACATTTCATGACTCATATGGATGAACAGTTTTTTGCATGGCCACTCCGCACCTTGTTGGAAATGTAGCAGATGGATTGCTGTAACTGTCGAAGAAGCAGCATTAGAGAAGCGCTTAACCGCGAGTTCATTTCCAGCATCTCCCTTTAAAAATACTTCTTGACCAGAGGAAAATCACATTTAAATGACTAAAATCAACTTAATTAAGGGTCATTAATAGAGATACACATAAAAAAAACTCTCTGCTCTGAGGGTGAAATGGGAGCATTTCATTATACAGTGTAGCAGATAACAATTAAAATAGACCTAGAGTAAAAGGCTAATAAATATAGGGCACATTTGTGCTGCAAAATCAGTCACTTAAAACGCTCCCACCCATCATCGCACTTGAATTCTGTTTTCAGCCCCTTTGCCTGACTCATTTAAAAGGAAAAGAAAATGTGATTTCCACAAAAGATAAATCCATCTGGTAATTCACGAAAGCTCGCAGCACGTATTTATATGATTAATACAAATTAAAGTCTGAGGTGTGCAGAGGAATCCAGCAGCAGGCACACATGCAGCCTGCGCAGTGGGATTCACCACAGAGTCGGGGGAGCAGTTGTCTGTAATTTTCTGCACGCAGAGCATCGTCTCTGCTGATGTGGTTTTGGGAACACCGATAATAATTCTCATTATTGCAGTTGATAGTAAATATATTCTGTTATTTGTGGCAAGTGACGCAACCTTGCTGCGGGGGGAGAAAAGGCAGACACAGATGGCAGCTCGCATCTTGCCTGTGTTGCTGTGTTCCAGGCTGCCCGGCTCTCTGATGCCTGCAGTTCTGCTGGAAGCCACCTAAATCCTGCCTTTATGAACCATCTCGCAGCAATTAATGCACACAGAAAGCTTCACAAAAAGGATGTGCTCGGGCAGGAGAAGTCCATCAGAGGCTGCCAGGAGCTGCTCGGGGTGGAGGGGCCGGCAGCAGCACAGCGGTTGGGGCGACACGGAGCACACGGCCAGTTGCTGCTGTCTCAGTGATTGATGGTGTTGCTATATCAAATTAGCTGTGAATATGGGAGCCTGAAAATAAAAGGAGCTGTGGAGACATGAGGAAGGCCTTCTTATGGAAGGAAGTGGACGGAGTCCAGATTTGCATTATGAAACAGTAAAGTCGTTATATTTTAATGCGATTTTATTTTTACTTTGAAGGAGAATGTTTTCTCTTATAATTTTGTGTTGTTCCAAACAGAGGTTTAGTTATTCTGTGTTTCTTACTCTTGCGGTGTGCTTTAGGAGACAGATCGTACTGTGGTGATATTTGGTTGTCGCAGTTCACCTGTTTGAGCGGTGGGTATTTTTGTGCACGTCTGGTTTATAATGAGCAGTTAGTGGGATAACAACAGACCGCGGTACCTCATTATCCCGTTACTTGTGACAAGACTCACGGTGTGGCTTTGGGGGAACAGAGGGAAAAAATTTATTCCCAGTAAGAAGGTATCCTGTCTGAACGTGGGATGGCTGATAGGCGTGAACACACTGATCGGATTTGGTTTGATGCGCTGATCTGGGACATTCAGAGCTCTGCTGACAAATAACTGACACACTTACACCTGTATTTTGCCACTGAGCAATGTGCCCAGCTGGACAGGTACCCAGCAGTGTACCACTGAAAGGGGAGTATTGGAAATACAACTTAGGCTGTTAGTGACTGCGTGGACTTTGGCTGCTCGCAGCTGTCTGTGTGGGTTTTTGGTGCCTTTAGCACATGGGTGCAGAGCTGTGGGGCAGTGCCATCAGCTGTGGTGAGAGTGAGGTTCTCGTGCTGCGCTTTGTAAAGTTGCTGCCTCTGCAGATTCTGTGTTTTCAGCTTCCCAAAATGCATGCAAGCTGTGTAAGGAGTTATAGGATGCTTTAGACTCATTGGATGAGCTTCTGCACTGTGCAGGGTTTTGTTTTTCATTTGGACAAGTTTTTTTTCCTTGTGAAGGAAATGCTGGGAAAGTAGTAAGAGATGAGCCTACTGATGAGATGATAACTTACAGAACACCAGTCCAAGACTGCCTCCTGTTAATGGGGCAGCTCCACTTCCACAGAGACACTGTCACCCCTCAGGAAGCAGGGGACTGTCAGCAGGGTACCCGGGTTATGCTGACAGCGGGATCTGAGCATTGCCCTCCAACTCTGCCTCATTACTTGGGAACGGTTTAAAACAGCAAAAATCTTGCATTGAGTAAAATTCTCTACAGCTTTTCAGGTGTCACATAAATTCAGATGTTGTTAACTAAGCTTAGCACTGCCCAGTGTACAGAGATGCTCAGGAACGAGTCTAAAGCAAGCCTTGTGCAGCAATTGCATTCATTTTTGGGGGGGCACAAGAAGTTTGTAGTTCAACTCTTCTGTGTATCGTGGGGTGATGTAAAAGGGCCATCTATAAAGCCAAGTGAGCAGGGGAGGAGATATGATATCTGGACAAGATAAGTGTAGCCAAAGGAAGGAATAAACAGTAAATAAAAATAGACAAGATTCAGAAGAAACTCCTACAAATAAAAAAATTTTTACCTAGTTAAAAATATGCAGTAGACAAATTTCTTAATTTCTGTGATGTTTAGGTAAGCTCTTCTTAAACAAAACCACTTTCTTTTTACTGAGTATTAATTATTCATGCTGGTTACTTGCCACAGAAGGCTGCTCTTGTATTTATACACGTATGACTTCTTTCAAAGGCAATTTAACTATTACATGAACCTTATTCCATCATGAAAAAAAAAAAAAGAAACTGCAGTTTAGATTACAGAATTTTTTAGCAAAGGAAGTAAACACAATGTTTTATAGTGTTTAATTTGACAGTGTAAATAATCCTCTCAAATTTAGTGTACTTTGCTGTCTTGATGCTCTAGCGTCATCTTTTGTGATGCTTTGCTATGTTTCTGTTGTCTTTCTGACAACAGTTGAGCCTTCATGCCCATTTTTCTTGGCAAAACGTATTATTGCCCAAAAAGTAAGTGAGGGCAATGATTACTCAGGAACTGCCATCCCAACTTCCCATGTGAACTAGGGGAAATCTGATTCATATACTCCAAGACAATTACAGACTTCAGTGGCCTCAATTGCCCTTGACCAAGACTAAAAAAATCACTTGTGCTGTTTGTTCTCTTCCTGCTAAGGCAGGGGGTGGCTACAGACTGAACCCAAACTTTGAATATTGATGCAAATGATGAGAGCTGAAACATGTGATGAATTCATTGAGAATTTTTGGATGAAAATGTCTGAAATGAACATGGAATTATTTCTTTTCTTAATTTCTTGCAGTTGTCCCCTGTTTACCCTTTCCCCAAGCCCTGCACAGTGCAGCTTCTGGCCGTGCAAGCTGCTACAGATTGGGTGTCAGTCCTAGCTGTCAGGTTTGGGGAATTTCCCCATGCTACGTTTTAATGCATTAAACCAAAACAGATACAATATTTTATAAAGCTCTGACGTAATGTTTTGTGGGTTTGTTTTTTTGCTTGTTTGTTTTGTTTTTTGTCTCAGGGCTTTTTGGTGTTAATACTGTAATGGTACAAGATTTTAATTTCTTGGCTACTGCACAAGTTCTGCAGTTTATTTTACACGGTGCCTTTCTTTTTTCACATTTTACGATTTGTAACATGGTAGTAGAAGAAAAGTTAACCATTTCAAACTTATCTGTTAACAGGTTCTGTGACGGACTGCCTCAGAATTTTTTCTTCATGCAATCGTGTCTACCTGCACAGGCAATCAAGCAATCAACAACGGAGATGCTTCTTTTCGCAGGGACAAAGAAATGCTGTTTATAGCGTAGTCTGGCCAGCAATGGTTTCTCCAGCTCATCCAGTTCCCAAGGTACTGCAATTGTTATTATCTAATCTGTTTTTCAGTCAGTGTAGGAGTTGACTGCACAGCTGATCAAGTGCATTGAAAGGTTTGAATACAGTCCTACGTCATGGTCTGGTATTTGAAATAACAGCGCTAGTGAGAGAAGTTTTCAGCTCCCTACCACATTAAGCAGGGTGATGTATCTAGTTATTAGAGAGTTTAAACCTGGGGCTTGTTAAGTTACATTCATATAAACATGGAACGTTATAATCATCTGTCAGCACTTAATGCTTCTAGTCCAGGTTCTCCTTTTGGACCACTATAGACAGTCCTACTAGAAATCATTAGGAATCATTCATGAACATCTGAGTACTTTTCTGTATACATCTCTAGCAAGCTAATTATAAAAATGTTTATATCTACCTGAATGTTTTGTTAATTGCTGAGTCAGGTTCAGGATGAGAGCACACAATACCTGCTGGTAGCTGCCCTACAGCCCCACTGTTCCATCCAAACTAATCTTGACTCTGGGTATTATTTTTCTTCCAACATATAGTTTTCTCTTTATTTATTTTGGGGCCAGAAGAAGTTTTCTCATTTCATTTTAACATATGTTCCACTTCTGGTTTCCTTTATTTTTTTTTTCTTTTTCTTTAATTACAACATGCAGTTCAACTGTCTCTTTCATTCAAAGCATCTCTCATTCAGCCAAAAAATTGCCCTTCCTAAGCAGTGCTTTTCTGGATGAGCATTAGTACTTTCCACATGATTATAGATTTCTTGTGTAAAGTGCAAAATATTTCCATGGGCCAGAACTACAGTAAAAAATGTTGTTTAGGAAAGCAGATGGGGATGCTGAATGTAGGGCTCTGACACCTAAGGAGCTATGGAAGCTTTGTGTGCAGGGAAAGCATGTGGTTTTGTGCTCTATATGTTTTCAAAGGTTGAAAAACTTTATCATTTGCTTCTTTTAGGATAAAGGGGAAGAAATATATTGTCATACTAAAAAGTATTCTTCAAAGATCACTGTGCTTACCCTGTCTAAAATTAGTCTAAATTTTTCAACTCTGAAAACTTGAGGATAAGGTTATCACTTGCTACAGAGTATGCCAGACACCAGATTGAGATGACTTTTGCTTTTTCCCCAATATTTTGTTGTGAAACTGTAGGTGTAATGTTTATACATACACTGCTTTGGGTGTTTTCCCTTAAAAGTTTTCACAGATCAACAGGTTCAGGTCTCAGCAGTTAGAAAATCAGTGCCTTCCAAGGATGTGGTGGAGGTGCTGTAGTGTATGCAGTGGGTAATCCAGCGAATGTAGTTTTTCCTTCTAAATTAAGTCTGATGGTATATATTTCAACAGGGTGCTGTGAAGGCTGATATGCCATTTATCTTAAATGAAATTCACATTTGAATTTCTGTTGATGTGAATTCGGTAAAGATACAGTTACACTCAAAAAGAGAAGAAGTGATGAAATACCAGTAGGAGCAACAATGGCCTTCTTATTTGAAGTCCTCCTGGAGTTAATAGGTTACACCACTCTTCTTTACCCCCACACTGGGATGCTGTGTGGTCACGTATACAGCCAAAGTGGCTGCTTTGCCTCCTGCCCTACCAGCTTGATTCCGTGTTCTGTGAACTGACGCAAAGCCCAACTCTACTGGGTGAAGACACTCTCCCACCCCACTGGTGAGATCACCAGCGCCTATGGAAGCCGAGTGCATTTTTCTCACTGTGCGATGTTATCTTGTTGTGAAATTATTGTGGATTCAAAAAAATAATGAGAAATTAAATTTCACCTCCATGTGAAGACTGAGAGCTTTCTGTGCAAACAGAAAAGAAAGTTTATTACAATTTCAGCGTCACAGAAATTGGAATATCCTTGCGTAGTATTGTAGATGTACAAGTTAGCATGTAGTCTGAGAACTAGATTAACAAGTGAAAACTCTGAATTAAAATAAGTTAAATCCCAGAGTTCTTAGTAAAAAACACACAAAAAGTCTTATGAAAAATGTGAGCAAGAAACTAAGGATCTAATCACACTGTCCAGGTCATTGCAGTGTTCAGATGCTTTTTCTATATGATGTGCCACTCTCTGCAGAAGAAAATAAGAAGGTTATAAATCTTTCTCTCACAGTTTTAAAACTTGGGACTGTGCTGAAAGTGGGCTGCAGTCCTCAGGATTTCAGCACAGGGAGGTTAACAGACTACACAAGTCAGTAGTACCAGGCAATGTTAAGTTCAAAAGGGCAGTGCAAGCAATACTGAGGCAGCCTTGAGGGTTTGCCCTGATGGCTTAGGAAGGTCGATACTACGACAGAAAGGGCAAGCTGCCATGAAGCAGGAGGCAGTATCTGAGAAAATGATCCCATTGTCATGCTCGGTTTTCTGATCTTCATTTTCAATCCTTTTTCTCCAAGCACATAAAGAAGCCAGACTATGTGACGACAGGCATTGTACCAGACTGGGGAGACGACATAGAAATTAAGAATGAAGATCAGATTCAAGGGCTTCGTCAGGCTTGTCAATTGGCCCGTCATGTCCTGCTTCTGGCTGGAAAGGGCTTAAAGGTAATGATTACGTAAGTCCCCAAACAGCTTGAATGTCTTTTATGCTTTCACTTACTTTTTTTCCTACTTTTTTTTTTTTGGTTGTCCTTATTGTGCATCCAACTTTAATGTAGACACTGAAAAAGGACTTACTAACTTCTGATTCACTTCCTGATATACCTACTTAACTATTTCTATATTTTAAATCTATGCAGCCTGAGCTGCTGGCTCGGGTGCAGTCTTCGTAATCTTCCCGCCGTTCGGATTGTGCCAAATCAAATGAGTTTCTCAAAAGGCCCATGATACTTTTTTTTTCCCTGTAATTTTATGGCCAATCATCCTCATATATTCTGCTCTTTGACTCTGCATATGTGCAAGGCCAAGGGGCCAGGCTGCTGCTTCTCTTCCCCTTAGTCCTTCAACTCCCGCTGTCCCGCAGGGTTGGCACAGCACAAGTCTTTGAGCTGCTGTTGGAAAAAACAGCTGCCAAGCTCCACACTATTTTCCAGAGTGCATTGGTAATAAAGCCTCAAGGTTTCCAGTAACGTTTCTACAGTATGCTTTTTGGGATACCTCTCAAGAATAAATATGCTGGGAGGAGCCTACTACAAGTTTTTGCAGATGAAGGAGTGATTTTTCACCTTACCTTGATATTTCATTTAATAGCATACAGAATAGGGTAAAATGGGCCGAGTAGATATGAGATGCAGAGATAGATGGAGACTGTAAGTCAATGTCATTTTCTTAAAAAGGGAAAAAGATACCACTTTACCATGCATTTTTCTTTCTGTTCTCATCGCACTGTTGCAGAGGTTTAGTTCTAGAGCTGGGGTGGCCAGTAACAAAACTGCCTGAGGCTTTAATTTTACAAATATTCAGGTTTAACATTTTATGTGCAATTATTTCCTGGTACAGTAAAACTTGCTTCTATAAAGTTAGGGACACTTACATGTATCTGAAGAATCAGGACTCTACCTCAAGTGTGAGGATTATGAACAAGAGTAGATTTTCAGTAATACTGTTTTATCATACATGTTTTTTATTATGCATAAAATGCATTTATATGGAGCGCAATATAGTTTATGACGAAGTTGATACTGCAAACGGTACATAATAGCAAGAAGCTTCTACATACACATAATGATCCTAGGAGAGAAGGAGAGTGTTTGAGAGAAATGATGACCAGGAGCTGGCACAGGCTGGGAGGGAGGGAAGTGGCACTCAGAGCAGAGACGCTGCCCAGGCCAGCTCTGCTTTGTACTACAAGCGTTTCTCCAAGGCTGCTCTGAATGGAAGCATGTCTCAGAGCCTCTCTTCATCAGCAGGGAGCATCTTTGTGCAACCAGTTTGTACCCATCTGTTCTCATGCCAGCCCTACTCTTTAATTTATACTGCTTCCTGCCTTTCCTTGAGTCCATTCCCTTCACACAGTGATTAGAGCTCCTATAGCTTGCGCACAGCCCTCCATGAGAGCTTGTATCCATGCCAAGATCTGCCAGCAGTAATGTCACCAGTGAGACAACAGTGGCATCACAACATTTGGATACAGAGGCACCATGGACTGAGCATATTTTTGCTGTTGCCATATACTTCCCATTGGACTTCATGTGGTGTTATATGATAGCACTTCTTAGGTCTGGGGAAGAGATTTGGGAATAGAACAGCACATTCTGTGATGTGACTGTATCCAAAAAAATATTTCCACATTGCCTGGTCAACTGTAAGGGATGTGGTGTACTGCAGGTGCCTCCTCAAGTAAAACAGGGACTACTTAAAGCAGAACTTCTCATAGCACCTAAGTCTCCCAAACAGGCAGCTCAGTCTTGTCCACTGGACATTCAAAAGCTGCACTGAACTCCTTGGACAGGAGCAGCACCCAGTGTGGTGCACTGTGCTTCCATCTTCCTGTTTGCTGCAGGTGGTATATGGATGAGCAAAGGCAGGAGCAACAAACCTGCACGGAGCCAGGACTGCTGTCTGCAGCAGTGCGTGCAGAAGGTATGCAGAAAGTGCAGCCATCAACAGCTGCTGCAGGGCAGCTGCACGGGAACCCCAAATTGCATATTGGGTGTTGCCATCGCTCTTCATCTGCCCAGCCATGCTTCCATGCTGAGCAAGACGCAAGCTGAGCAAATAGACCCAGCTTTATCCTCAGCACAGGACACAAGTGTGCTCTGTTGTATTTTCTGTATACGATTGCTGAATATTTCAGCATATGGTTATGTATGCCTTCTGCACCACAGCCTACCTGTATTCCATATGTTAGTAAAATGTCCTCAGAAATCATAGCTGCTGTAGTGTGTGTGTGTGAAGTATGATTTTCAAAGGCTCAAAACTCATTCAAATCAAAATCAATTTGCACAGGAACCCTCAAAGGCACTTCTTCTCAATGAGGGAGGTTTCCCTACCAAATCTCAAATTTCAGCTCTAACAATTTCAAGACAGAATCGATCCAAAAGAAAAGCTAGAAGAACAATAATGTAAGCGTTGTTTGTTTTTCCATTCCACAGATCCTCAGAAAATGGCTGAATGATCTATGAGGTTTTTTTAATATGTAAAATCATGAGAAAAAGATGAATCTAGAAAGCATCAAGCATAAAAGTGAACATTCCAGAAAATGATGGATAAGCGCATGTAGATTCACTGTGGCCATCCAACCTATGGCAACTTGAAGTAAAATATCTTCAAGATATGCACTCAAATACTTAGTTGTTTTACAACTCAAGAGAACTATTTCATAAAATGTGCAAGTGCATAATGATATGTGGACTAGGCAGTTAAAAAGAATTAATATCCTTTATTTTACAAATAAAAGAGGAAAGTGGTATGTTTCAAAGGACTGGAAGCATAAAAACCATTTCTGTAGCAGCTACTGAAACAAGATGTCATGGAAAATCGGTGTCTCTGAGTGCAAACGTGGAAAAAAGGACTGGAAGGAAGTAGAGCATATTTTAGGTTTTTTAAGAACCTTAGAGTGCTTGTTTCTATTGCATCCTTGGTTTAAAACCTTGTTCTCTTTAAAAAATAGTCCAATGTGTCAGTAAAGTGTATCAGACAGTTTCATGTGTTGTATTAAAGCAGTGAATTTGAAACACCCAAGATTTCATTGAAATGTTTGGCTGCAATCACATTCGGTAAATATGAAAAACTAGCTTTGCTTTTTTAACAGAATGTTATTTTTGATATTTCAGGTTGGCATGACAACTGAAGAAATAGATTCCATTGTTCATCATGAAATAATCAGACGGAATGCCTATCCTTCACCTCTGGGCTATGGAGGTTTTCCAAAATCTGTTTGTACTTCTGTAAACAACGTGGTATGTCATGGTATTCCTGACAGGTATTTCCCCAGTAACGTACATTTTATCACCAGGAATGAAAATGTTGAACTGAAATTAATAAATTGTGTTTAATATTGAACATATTTCAGCTTAACTATATGTCACATGTAGATGTATTGCAGATACATATCGTGTTACTGCACGATGCTGATAGATGCTATACAAGTGTATTTGAAGTAGAAAAGCAATAATATTATCCTGTTTGTCCAGATACTGGGGGGGGGGGGGGGAGGGGGAAAAAACAGCATACTGCCTCTAGAGTTTAGTGCATAGAAAATAAAATAAAAATAAAAAACAGTACAGAGAATAATTCTGATTTTCTTTCTCCAGTGAAATAAGTATAGGGTAAGGAATAAATATATTTGAATTTATGTGCTTTTTTATTATCATCATTTGCAGCACATTCAGCTACTCACAAAGTAAAATACAAACCCTAGTGAGAGAAAAAGAATAAACATAATAGTGGACTTTTCAGATGTTGATATATTTTCCCGCTAGTTGTTTCTCATTATTTTATATTCAGCTACACTTGTTCTCAAAGTAGTCAGAGCTGAACGTTAAAAACGGTTATTCTGTTTTCTTCTGCCTTCCTCCGTCACGAAATCTCTACCCTCTGATTTTTATGTATGTGTCATTAGGTGTTTATTCTTACGTTCCCTTTGTTGGGAACCGTCTGTCACCATTATTTTTCTCCTTTCTGTTTTTGTTTCAGTCGACCTCTTCAGGATGGAGATATTATCAACATTGATGTCACGGTGAGTAATTCACATAAAAAATAGTCTTTGATCAACTTTAGAGTTCCTGGTAGCAACAGGAAGAATAGTGGATGGGAGATGGGGAGCGCACAGATGGATGTGCTGTTTACTTCTAAGGCAAGGCACAAGCAGCTGGTTTCCTTTTTTGTTTTTAACTGTGTGTTTATTCCAGCTAGACCCAGGCCTGACTTGAATTTAGGACTGGAATCAGATGCACTGAGATCAATGTTGGCCTAAGTGAAATGTCAACCCAATCCTGCTATGTGTCATGTTTCTGAGAAGGTGTAATTGTTATTGATCCACTGTGTAGTTAATGCAGAGCACCGCAGTACTGGGCAGCAGCTGAAGATAGATATGTATGAGATGAGCTAACATGAAGAAAGCCAGCATTTTTCCTTCACTCTGCCAAGATTGATCTTCCTCTTCCTGCTGATTTTGAGTGGGGCCTGTCATTATCTTACTCTGTCATTAGAGGCTACATTGGCCTGTGTATGTCAGTCTATTTGGACAGCAACTCTTTTGCTAGCAGTGTTCCCTACATTTATTAAAATCCCCGAAGGTAGTGTTGTGTTCCATTTCTGGTATAAAAGCCCTGAACCTTTTGCACAGAAACAGAAATAGTGTGATATAACTGTGACTTAATATTTCCAGAGAATGGTCAATTACAGCTACTTAAATAAACACCAGCTGGATTTTTGTGGGAGCAGGAAAATACAGAAACTGGGAACTTAATTCTCGTTTCATATAGGCAGCACAATGTATTTGTGTCTTGCAGAAGCTTTTTGTCTTTTCGCTGCACATGTTTTTATTTTCCCAAAGTGGTGTTTATTTTTAATACGGACACAGATGTCTTTTGAATTCTGGCATTATTTTGCAATATCTGACATACAAAGGAGTACCATAGGAATGAGATTTTTTTAATCATTAAAATTTTTCTTGGGCCCAAATTTCATACTGGTAGAAGTGAAGAAATTTCAGTTGTACTTACCTTCGAGCATGAGATTCCAGCTTCTAAATCACTTTTCCTACAAACACTGGGGTCACTGACCTTTTCCCATGCTATACGTCTGATCCAGAACTGCGTTGTTCTGGGGATTTTTTTTCCTTGTCATTTCTTCCCCATCTCCGTAATTCCTAATTGTAGAATTCTGACTACCAGCTTCACACAGTGTGATCTTTCATTTTTACAGTATATTTTGGGCCTAATTTTTTTTACTGTGGTGAACTGGTGTAGCTTTGCTCATTTTACTAGACCAAATTAGCTTGCAACAGCCAAGGATTTAACATCTCGTTTCTTTGTAACTCATTAAGGTTCATTCGTTTTTTTTTTTGTTGTGTTATTTCATCTGTCGGGATAATAACAGCAACTCCTTAGATTTAGAAAAAAACACAACTGTTCAGATTCATATCACAGATCCTTTCCATGATATACTAACTCAGATATTTTTATATTAACGTGGAATATGCATCTTTTCCACCCTGCTTTACAAAAGATGTACAACCAAATATTAGTGGTCTTTTGGAAAATACATTCTTACTGTGTTCTGTTTACCCTCAAAAAAAACAAAATAAATCTCGAAGTTCCCATGAAGGTGAAGATTCCTGCAAGGGTAGGAATTGCTAATTGTCTTTGAAAACATTTTATATCGTATGAAACGGAACTGTGCTGTGTTTGAGCACTGTTCAGTTCCAAACAATTTAAGGAAGAAATATTACTTTGCAGTGTTGCTAATTGATCTTTTAATTTATTTTTAACGAGCACAATTGGGATGTTTCACAGGGCAAAGGTGTAAAAATCAAAGTAAATATGCCTCAACAAATTGTTTATAATTGCATACAGGTTCTATAAAATGATTAAATAATATTCTGGTTATTAACTAGAAACACTTGGCACGACGTACAAATTATTTGAAGAAAAAAATCTATTTTTGCGCAATTAAGATGGTAGAATTTCATAGGTGAAATACAAATTTTATTGGCTTCATCGTGTAGCCTTTAGAATGTATTTAAGTGTAGAAACAGAAGCATTGTGCATCAGTGAACTGTCAGCATTGCACAATTTCCAGCCAGCTATTGGCAGGTAAAGCTTCTTACAACTCAAATCTTTCATTGACTTTTAAGGAATTAGTGTGTTACGGTTGCTGTGGTTGTAGTTTATTAATGTTAAAAATACATAATTGCAGTTGATGGCCGGCAGTAAATGCAATTATTTTTAAGCTCTGCTGTGTTTTAAATCTGTACTCATTTCTCCGGGATGATGAAGTGCAATGTTTTTGTTCGGTTTTTAAGTGCCGTAGTTGCTAGAGCTACAACTCAAGTCATTTGGCTTACATACGGACTAGCTGGAGTGAAACCTCTCCAGCAGGCATTAAATTGTAAAAGCAGATCTAGCAGCAGCTCCAGCTGGCAGAGGGAGGTGTGCGCCGGGAGGACTGCAAAGTTGGATCCTCGCTGCCATTCACTGTCCTGTGCAGTGCTGTGCACCGGCAGCTGCCTGCATTTTCTTTACATCTCCCCCCCAACACAAACCTGGCCCTGAGATAAACCGTCTGTAGCCAATTTATTTTTTTTTTCCATTTGCAATTGACCAAAAGGAATGCGAGTCTGTGTCTTTCACAAATAGCTCGCGAGTGGCAAAAGTTCAGTGCTTCAGTCTTGATGAGTCATTAGTCCCAGGAGGATAGTTGCCCACTGTTTGGGGAAAAAAATGTTTTAGGAGATCAAAACTGTGCCCCATTACAATTTGTCTTTTGGTAGGGAAATTTGGCTTGCTCCCACAGTTGTGTCCCTCCTGCCGTACTACAGAGCTGCAAAACCCATTTCCACACAGTGCTGCGGCGCTCTGCCCAAGAGGAAACTTCAGGAGAGCTGAGGCTTTCAGCCTATAAAATGTCAAACAAACAAACAGAAAGCCAGCAGGTCATTAGTACAACAGGTCGCTGTGCCTTCTGCCTGAGCAGAACCCCACCGTACTGGCACGGGGACGTTCCCTGTGGAGGGATGGGTCTCCCAACCATTGCTGATGGGTTGGCAGCTCTCCCCATCCCAGCCCAGGACCCCTTTTGCACTGAGTGACCCCATGGCCCCCTCCTAGCTTCTGGCATGCTCCTGTCCCCTAGCTGAGCAGCGTCACCTGTGTCTCCTCCTGTGCTCTTCTAGGCAGCCATGCACAACTTCTGCATTTGTCGAGTTTTTAATTGGTAACCCTTATGTACCCTGCAGTCTTTCGTGCTTTTTTTTTTTTTTCCCTCCCTCTGGTGTTGTGCTTTTTCTGGTCTCATTCTTGCATGTGCAGCCTACCAGTGACCTATCTGTTGCAGTACATAGCTCGTTCCTAGAAAGAACGGATTTAGTTTAGGTGATCTGTTTCTGGATGCAAAACAAGAAACTGTCTTTACATTTCTGCATGTGTTTAGGTGTATTACAATGGCTACCATGGTGACACTTCTGAAACCTTTTTGGTGGGCAGTGTGGATAAATCTGGTCAAAAGTTAGTGGAGGTTGCCAGGAAATGTAGAGATGAAGCAATTGCAGCTTGCAGACCAGGGGCTCCCTTCTCTGTAATTGGAAACACAATCAGGTAAGCCTTATATTGACAAGTAAAGGGAGGGCTGGCAAGTGGGACAAAGGTTATTGGAGGTTTGGTATAAAGCTGATGACATGTTTTATGATTCAAAACCATCATTTCAGTCTGATATCAGTATGTGAACTGCCAAGCTATAATGTTGTTCCTTGGGTAAGAGGGATTTTTTTTTTTAAGTGAGTTACACCAGGCTCAGCAAAGATAACTGTGGAAAGAATCAAAGATATCCATAAGGTAGACTTATATTTACAGATGTAATCTGTGGTGGGTTTTGGAGTTTTTTTATTCGTATGTGAAACTATACCTCATCTGTCTTGTGGTGTAAGAAAGTTAGAAGCCATTGTTTTCATTGTATAGCAATAACGAATGTTACAAAGGAGTTAGTCAACATAAATAAGTCTCTTTGTTTAAAAAGAACAAAAATATTTAACTCAAGAGCTTCTTATCTTACAAAGAGCAGTGCATAGTAACGTCATAGGGAAGAAAGAGCTCACATGAAGAGATTTTTCCCTGTTTTGCATCTGTTCTAGCCATCACTCATGGCTCCTCTTCTAGTGGTTTAGAATAAAATTGTGCTTAATTTTTTTAGGTGCCTATAGATCATTAAAAATGTTTGGAAAAAAAAAATAAAAAGACATATATTGTATACATTTCATTAAGCAATACTTCATCGGGCTGTTAATGGTCCCGGCGTCCTATTGAATATGTTGCGATTACTTAAAAGCTGCAAGGCTTATTCACCTTGAAAGGATGCTGCTTTTTTTTCTTTGTAAATCTTCAGATACTTTAAGGAAAAAAGCAAACGGCAAAATATCAGTCAGATGTGTTTATAGCTTTAAAAATATTGTAACAGAGTCTGAATCAAACTTTAGTAAAACCTCTTTGGGTTATATCTGAGAAGCTTTTATTGAAGACTTTGTATAAAATTGTGTTTTTGACAGTTTTAAATTATAGGCTAACTAGCCTGGAGAAAAAGGATAGTGTCTTTCTGTTCTTTCATAGGAAATGTTGAATCAGACCCCTACTGGGAAAAGAAATTTAATGCATATCTCACTATCTTACTGTCCATGAATATAATAGAAGTGAATTCAAAATGTAGTTTTATTTTTGCAAATGGGATGAGTCGATAGATGCACCTCATATTTTTGAACACCTAGGGTTCAACAAATTTACTGGTGGTGCTCTTGCATTTTAACAAAATTTATTCTTGAGTAGAAGGGGGCACAGAACACTAGATTCTTATTCAAGCATTCTATCGAGCTCTGCATTCATGGCTGTGTCTAAAGGGCATGTCAGCCTTTGATTCTCTCTGAGAGGTAATTATCCTTTTCCTGTCACGGAACAACAAATGATAGCTAACTACAGAGGCACATTTGCAGTAGTCACATTCATCAACTGCAGAAAAAAAAATTCAATTTAATTGTGCAACACAGCTGCACATAGGCTTTTTGAGCATTTCTGTTGTTCTCCCTGTCTTGCTATTCCTCCCTCCAGATCTATTTTTTAAACTTTTTTTCTGGTTATTTTTTCCCCCTTTTTGTCTCTTCTTCCATTTTTACTCTCTGTACTTTCTTGTTAAAGTAATTTTCCTTTGTGGCTCTCATTCTTTTTTCCCCATTGAAGGCTATGAATGTAGAAAATTATCACAATTACTCATATAATTGAGCCTCTTTGTAGCAAGTGCAACTCCAGTAGCCTTTCTCCATCATGAAAATGGTTTCATTATAGGGTTTTTCATATTCTCTGACACCATCTACACAGAGGAACAGGCGTGCAGATGAGATGTACTAGGAACAGGGTAGATCAGTAAGGTCACAGTAGGAATAATTAGCTCTGCTATGGAAAGAGCATCTAGGCCTTTTACTGCTACATAAATGTACTGTCCATGGCTTTTAGTCACAAAAAAACTTACTAACAAATGGAGCTCCCGCCTACTACTTTGAAAAAAAGATTTGTATCAACACTACAATTTTCCATCATTAAGACTAATAACACAGAGCCTAGTATACATCAAGGGGAATAAAAAGAAAAATCTCACATTCAAGTGGCGGCTGGGTGCTGACCTTTGTTCCCTTTTTTTGTGTTCAACTTAACTCTTTACAAAAAGGAGCCACACGCCACACTAACATGCAGGTGAACTCCAGCTAGTGCGAGCAAAGCATGGCATTCAATTGGAAAATCTGATAAATCTCCATGCAGGATAATGCATTTCATTACAGATTCACTACATTAATTCTAGCTGTATTTAAAAAAAAAAAAAAAGGAGAAGAAGAAACGAATTAAAAAAAGAGAAAGAACAGAATTGAATGTGACATTGAATTTTTACTGTGCTGTTACGGAGGTCAGTTTACTTGCAGAGTGTAAATATATTGGCAGTGCTCCCTCTAAAAGCAGATGAAGCAAAGCCAGTAGATGCCCAATCCTACATATGAAATAGCAGGTCGTTAACTTCATTTTTTTAAGATTTTCCTGTGTAGATGATTAAAATGTGCTGGTTTGTTCAGAACCCCGTTAACAGTGCCTCTGCTGAAAGAGACTGGGTGAAGCTATGTGTTTCTGGTTACTCAGCTTTCTGTGTTTGCATCCATCTATCGAATTCTTCTGTTTTGGGAGACTCAGAGACTGTAAACACCTGAGAACGTTTAGGCCCATCAGAATGGAGACATGTCCAGCTATCTTTCATCCATATTTTCTATAAAGGTGCTGAAGAAGGTGCTTAGACACCAAAAATAAGAATATTTGCTTCCTATAAATGGTTTAGGAGCAATTGCATTACGGAAATAAGTTTGCACCGTAACATATTTTTTGTTGCGGAAGCTCAGTAGCTGAAACACAGTGTTTCATGGGCAGCAGTTCCGTGTCACATCGCCTAGGAGTTGCAAAAACAAGATTACATGGATTCAGGAGTTACTCTGCCGGGAAGAATGGGAATCTTTGCTAACGTGTTCTTATTGAACATGGTGGCAAAACTGTCAATCGGCCCCAGTGGTAACAGAATTGGGCCCTATATTCCCGTTTCCTTCTACTGCCAGTGGCGTTTCTCTTTCAGACAGAAACAAACCTGGTTTGAAACCTACTTTTTAGCCACTGAGCTTAGATATGTGGAACTGTTGTGGGTGTATAGAGCTAGAAAACACAAACGTGATATTGTTAAATAAACCAATTTCCAACTCCTAGGAAAAAATAGTAGTGAGGAAAGTATTAATAAATGGTTTAAAATGTTTAACTTCTAAGTATATGTTTTGATATTAATTTAGAACAATATAAAGCAGATTTAAAAAAATCTGTTTCTATCAGATTATGCACATTTAAACAATAAGTGGCTCAGGCAAAATAAGTCATTTTAATGTCATCTGTGATAGATTTTCCTTGACAGCTACAGTAAATTACAATTACACTGCTTCTCTCTGCACTTGAAAGTAAGCATTGCAATAAATTATCTTTTATTTCAATCCATCATGTCTGCTTTCAGAAACAGAGAACCTCAAATAAAAGTTCAACACTATTGTAAGAAAAATACAGTAATTTGTGTTCCAGTTTGAAACTAAAATGTACCTTTCTTTCAAGAAACAATTGTTGGCTTTCAAAAATATTACTAATTATACCTCAACATTTATTGTCATTATGGGGAATCCCTGAACTTGTGCATTCCCTTGGTCTAGGATTACTATTTAAGTGAAAAATACTATGGTATTTTCCCAGTCAAAATTTGTTATTTTCTCAAATTAGTCAATATGGCTCTACTGAAAGTAAATATTTTTTACCATGTGCATATCTGACTTAAGCTGATACCAATTTCAAGAATTAAAAAAAGAAAGAAAGCAAACATGCCCATTCGTGGACATTTTGCTAACACTGCGTTTAAGAAAAGCCTGATTACTTTTAACTTTAAAAAAGATACATGCATGCATGTCCTTAAATAAGAAAGCAGTGCCCATTAATCTGTTATCTCCTGGTGTCTCCCAGGCAGGCTCACTGCCCGCTGCTGTGGGACAGGCCCGTTGGTGGATAGGGTTGGTCATGCTGCTCTGCAAGGCTGCAGGTGGTGAAGTTCTGGCTGTGGGGAGAGGTGCAGGCGCTGGGGAAAGTGCCCATAGCTGGGAATTAGTTCCCCGTGATGCTCAGCCCAGGTTGCAGTGCGGGATGTTGGCCAGGCCCAAAGGAGGGTTTGGCTTGCTTCATTTCCTTCATGAGGTCTTAGAGTACCAGAGCAGACCTAACTTGAGGAAAAAGCAATAGAGTCCAGTAGAAAGAAAAGACAGTGTAAGTTTGGGATTTTTTGGTCCCAGAATGGGAGTCCCAGTCCTGAGAGAGTGGATGTTGTTTGCTCTGGAGCTGGGACGCCTGTTTACTCCTGGGTGCTCGCTGGGGCTCTGTGGGAAGCACAAGACCAGCCCTATAAGGAAGTCCTGCCAACTTGCTTTTCGGCCTATCACTGGGAGAGATTTGTCCCATACACCAAGAAACTCTTTTCAAGGGGGGCAGAGCACTGGGGAGAGCTCACAGAAATGTGGCCCTGCCTATTGCTGCACTGTTGCAGTGTGTTGGGCTGCAGCACATCTTCACACTCATCCCTCCGCTGGCAGGGGTTCGACAGATGCCATCTGGTAGAGAAGAAGCTGATGCCCAGCTCTGCTATCCCCTTGGGAGCACAATGGCAGCACACAGGGGCTCTGCCCATGTGCTGCCCTCACTGACCTTCCCCTTCCAGCGTGGCTGCTGCTGTTCCATCGCAGCACGGGCGCTTTGCCACCTGCCACAGAGGAGCAGCCCTGCAGGTACTCAACTGCAGCCGCTGGGCTGTACCGCTGGGCAGCCAAACATGAAATCAAGTACTGGGCTCATTAAATGATTATGCTTTTAATCCTGACCAATTCACCTCTGCCCAAGTGTGCTACATGGCTCCAAGAATAAAATGCGTAATGGTGAACGTTATCAATAGATATTTTTAACGATGGTTGTGGTGAAGAATCCCCATGGTTTTTTTTGTGCTGCCGACGCAGTGTGTCTGTGCTGTCTGCAGGCACTGGCAGGACTGGGCTGTGCCCCGACGGAGGGGAGGCAGCCCCATGCCTCAGCCTCACGCTGACGCTCTCCTTCCCCTCAGCCCTGCCTCTCTCCAGCCCTCCTGTCCCACCAGCAGCCAGTGCTGCTCCAGCTGTGTCTGCACAGCACGGAGCCTGTAATCCTCTGGGGCTGCCCCCCGGGGAGAGCTGGAGAGAAAGGCTGTTGCTGGCAGATCCTGTGTGAGGCAGCCAGGCCAAAATGCTGAGCTCCTGTCAGCCGCAAATGGCAAAGGTGGGCAGAATGCCCCATTCTGTGCCATCCAGGCTTCTTAGCCAGGTCCCACATCTCCAGATGCTGGTGGGCAGAGGGATGGCTGAAGCCAGCAGTTCGCTCAGCCCTCCCTGTGTGAGCGGCACACCGGCGCTGACAGAACGGTCCTAGCAGGCCGCAGCGGGGCTGGCAACCACCTTCGTGATGGGAGTGGGGGTTTCACAGTGCCCACGTGGGTGTGACAGCTCACTGGGTTGCCTCAGTACTCTGAAGTGAAGCCGGTAGTTGTGGAGTGCTTTGAAATTCCCCATACGGAGCTTCTGAAGCACAATGTTAAAACCAAACTGAATGGGACCAAGTTGTATGCCTGCAGTTTATTTTCTCCATGGATTTTCTGCGTGTCATGTCATGTTCTTTGGTCACGCTACATTTTTAGGTAAAGAACTCCAAGTCAGCTTGTAGACAAGTTCTAGTGGGAAGGTAGGGGTGCGTGGGTGCCTATCAGTGTGGGTGTGACGGCTCGTGAGCTCCACATCTCCTGTCTTGATTCCAGCATCCCGTTTTGATCCCAGCCACTCAAGTACTGATGTTTTTGATCTCTTGGGCAAGGAAGTGGCAGAATTCACCACTGCCATGCACAAGGACCACTTCTTTCAGGGCAAGAGGAGGGAACGCTGCCACACCAGTGCCCCAGGTGGGCAGGGCTGAGTGGGGCCATTTGCGCTCTCACAGAAAGCCCTGTGAAGGAGAAGGGACAACTCACCGTGTGGTGCATGTCAGGCCTCCCATCTCTCTTCAGGGAATCGCCTCCCCCGTCTGGGAACCATTATCTGCATTGCTGTAGGCTGGGTCACCGGAGACCTTCCATTTTGTTTTGTGTATGTTTCTGAGTAATCTGACTTTGTGATTCCTCTCTGATCTTCTTTGGCCTTCAGCGGTGTCACAGCCAGCCCCAGCCGTGACCCAGGCCGGCTGGCACGGTGGGGGGCATGGACTTCCCTCAGTGCTGGGACCGCTCGCTGCATAAACCGTCATGGGGTTTTTTTCCACATAAACTATATATAACATCAAGCTGTGGACCTTGAATGCCACAAATTGAAGCCAAGTTTCTAGCCGTGTTAGTATCCATCTTTGCCAGAAATTAGGAATTTGGGGATAGCTAAACATGAAATTTCCAGTCTTCTCCAGATAGAAATGTGATGGCTCTCTGTGTTGAGGCAGTGGGCACATTTGTTTAGCTGTCACTACAAGCAAACCTGAAGTGTGGAGGGCCCACCGTGATCTTAAATCAACAAATTAAGCTGTTAGTTCCACAGACAAAATCTTTTCAGACAGAGTGCCTCCTGTCCCACTCCCATGCTCCTGTTTGCTCTGGGCACACTGTGGGGATGATACTCAGGAGCAGCTCCTCTGTCACTTGCACTCCACCTCAGGTGCCCCAGATTTGGGATGGGACTGGCTCTGCTGGCTGAGCTGTCTGGGTTGGTGCTGTGGAGTGGCCTGCTGGCAGAGCCTGGCCTGCACCACAGGGCACTCCCAGACCTCTGGGTCCCCAGCTTTGGGCACTGGGGTGGGATTTTGCTTTCCTGACATGGAAGAGGCCCAGGGCCAGGCTCTGTTCCTGCAGACAGGACATCTGTCTCTCTGGAAGATGGTCTTTTTGAGAGGCTGTGAAGGACCGGACAGATCTTCCCAGCAGAACTGAAGTGCCATAATTACGATGATTTGGTTTGGGGACTGTGCTGACGGGTTCAGTAGAAATACACTGTTCATTATAGCATGAACAGATTTTCTGGAGTTGCAGTACGTTTTGGTACTGGATGTTCGCAGTATTTCAGAAGGGAACAGCTTGGTGTTTCCTTCCCCACTGGTGCAGGCCACAGGTGCACGCAGCAGGGCACTGCAGGCAGCAGGGGCTGCACTGTGCTGTGCTCTGCCCCGGCAGACCCGTTCACTCTGAAACCTAATGATGGTTACGGGATGGCTGCTCTCTTTCAGAGCCGGCAGCGGCCCTGCGCTGGGTGCTGCGGGTGGCGGTACGGATGCGTGGCGGGGTCGAGCCGTGCTCACTAACGGTGTCCTCTTTGCCCCGCAGCTCTGTGGCGCAGCGGGGCGGCTTCCAGGTGTGCCCCTTCTTTGTCGGCCACGGCATCGGGTCGTACTTCCACGGGCACCCCGAGGTGTGGCACCACGGTAAGCGGCCCCCGACCGGGGCACCGTCTCCTCCCGCTGAGAGGGCTCCGGCGACGGAGGTGCGATCCGAGCCCAGGGGGGGAATCTCGGCGGGCGATCCTCCCGGACATGTGCCGGGATGCGAGGAGCCGTCAGGGCGGGGGCTGGGGGGAAAAACGGCGGCGGGAATGGGAAAGCCCCGGTGGGGCCGGAGGGCGGCGGGGCGGGCCGCGGGGACAATGAGAACGGGCGCTTGGATCGGGTCTTCGGTCGGGGCCGGCGTGCGCGGCACCTGTGAGCCGGAACGGGTTCTGAAACCGAGTGCTGGGCGCTGTTACCAACAACAACAACAACGAAAAAAAAAAAAAAAGGTGAAAAGAGACAACAACTATAAAAGCGTTTTTATTTTCTTTTCTAGCCAATGACAGTGATTTGTTAATGGAGGAGGGAATGGCGTTCACAATAGGTTAGTAAATGTATTCTGTGTTTGTCTTTAAAAAAGCACACACACAACAACCCAGCTCCGTGCCGTTTCTCTGAGCAGAGAAATGTCCCTTCAGAAACGGGGACGGCGGCGACGCTGGTCCCTGGGAAAGAGATTCAAGTGTTATTCTAACAAATGCACTGGGGGATCAGTTGGGCGACACAGCTCCCGAGTGACACGAATTTGGAAAGGAAAAATCTGAACGTAAATCTCATTAAGCGGCGGACCTGACGCGTCGTTTTGGCAGCGCGGCTGCGGCGGTGTGCGGACAGACAGCAGAGCGCGGCTGTGTCCCGCTGCCCGCTGCGGGCAGAGCTGCTCCGGGCCGGGCCGGCCGTGCGGGGTTCGTGAGAGCCGCCCCACAACGCGAGTGCGCGGAGTGCAGCGCCGGTGCCGGGGACGGAAGCCCCTTCCTCCCACCGCGGCAATTAGAGCCGAATCAGAAAATCGTTGTTGTGCTGATTGAGTTGAACGTTTTAAGTCGGTCTGCTTTTTAAATCAGATACGTTGAACTATCCGCTGCTTGTAAGCGCGTTTGGGGTTCTGATTATTACCACGGAGTCTTAAGGAAAGCTCGAATAAAATCCCCTTCTGTTACAAAAGCGGAGCGGGCGCCTTCCCCACACCGCAGCGCTGCGTCCCCCTCCGGGAGTGCGGCCCCGGTGGGGCAGCGCGGTGCGGAGCGCGGCTGGGAGCTGCCGCCGGGCCCCCCCTGCCCGCAGCAGCGCCGCTCACACCGGGCGTTTTTTTCTTGTTCCAGAGCCAATAATAATGGAGGGCTCCCCCGAATTTAAGATTCTGAAGGACAAATGGACCGCAATTTCGGTAGACAATAAAAGGTGCCCGATTTTGTTGTTTCCCGATCGGCGGAGCTGAGCGCTGGCAGCCGAAACCCGCAGGTGAGTCCTACGGGCGTGCTGGGGCCGCGCTGCCCCCCGCTAACCGCTCGCTGTGCGTTGCAGATCGGCGCAGTTCGAGCACACCGTCGTCATTACCTCGGAGGGAGCAGAAATCCTCTCTAAGGTGCCGGGAGAAGCCTAAGGACGCAGCGGGGAGCGGAGGGCTCGGTGCGTTTTGGGCGTCCCCGACCCCGCAGGGACAGCGCTGAGCTCCGGGTGGTTCTGGGGGCACTGGGTGCCGCCCGAGGGGACACAGGACGCGGCCCGGGGCCTCGCTCCGGGCGCGGTGCTCCGCGCGGTGCCCGGTGAGTGTTGAATAAAAGCCTCTTGGTTTGCGGCAGCAGCGGCTCAGCCTCAGCCCGCGGGGGGAAAGGTCCGGCGGTGGGGGAGAGGGGCAGAGTGCCGTGCGGGACACGCGGAGGACGCGGCCGTGCTCCGCGCGTCCCGCACGCGGGGGTCCCCTCGCGGGGAAAGTGCGGCCGCTCTGCCCTCAGCGCCCCTGAACGGGGCCGGAACTTCTGCCGGGACGGAAAGAAAAGTTCGCGGGCGTGGCGGGGAGGGCACGGGCTGCGGCCCCTTCCCCGCGGTTCTCCAGCAGCTCTCCCCTTCCTGCCTCGGCCCGTTTCTCTCTACGCCGCACGAGAAAGGATTAAAAACGAGAGCGCGCTGTTCTGTGGATGGATAACCGCAACTCCGCGCCGCGCACGGTGCGTAACGGGACGCTCCGCGCCGGGGGCGCTCGGCAGAGACGGAGGGCTTCGGCCCTGGGGGAGGGTTTGCTCCGCGCCCCTCGGAATCGGCCCGACGGAGCGGCCGTGCGGCGGGGGCGTCGCGGGCGGAGCTGCGGGGCCGCTGCTGGGGCAGGCCGGGCCGGGACAGGCCGGGCGGGGCGGCCGCCGGTTCCCGCTCCCTGAACCGTTTGTTTTCACTAGAGTACAGCGGGCTGTCAGCTCTAATTGTTTCTAACAGCATCTTTTTAAGAAGCAGGACCAGCCCCCAGCCTGTTCCCAATACCACGGGGCAGCCTTTCAGCTCGATCGCCTCTTAGGTTAGTTTGGAAGACCTTAAAACCTGTAAAAATAAACGATGCATCCAACACGTTTCACAGTCGCACCGAGATTCCGCCCCGCGCTCTCTGCCCGGGAAGGCGAGGGCCGCCGTGCCCGCCTCCCCCGGGATCGCCGCTGCACCGTCCCGTCCGTCCCGTCCCGGTCCGTTCCCACCCCGCCTCCCCCGCAGCGCGGAGCCGCGGCCCCGGCCCGGGCGGTCACTTACATGGCCGGGGGGGTCCGCGTACGGCCGCGCTGCCGCCCCCGGGCACCGGTCCGCAGCGAGGTGGTGGGAATGAACCGTACGCATCGCATGCAAAACAAAACAAAACGAAAAAAAAAAAAAAGGAGGGGGGAGGAAGTAAAAGAGGCGTTAGGAAACGGGCAATTAAAACCGACAGAGCGACTAATGGGGGAAAAAAAAAAAAAAAAAAAAAAACCCGGAGCAGAGATTGGGGCACGTTGGTGTCAGCTGCGCGAAGCCAGCAGAGCCGGGGCTGTTCCAGGGCCCCGCTCCCGCCCGGCCCCGCCGCCGTGCAGCGCGGCTCTCGGCGCGGCCGTGTGTGTGCGCTGGGAACGGAGCGCTCGTCGGGGCCTCCCTCTGCCCGGCCGCGTCTGTGTCTGACCGCGGGGACCCGGGCTCCGCTCACTGCGCGCCCCGACGGCCCCGGTGCGCGGGGAGGTTCAGCCGGGCCGGCTCGCAGCCCGGTGCTCAGCGCTGGGAGGCCGCGTGTTGCTATTAGCGTTCAATATACGGCTAATTATGCGTATGAAAATTAAACATCAGTGTTATGCTAATGGGGCCGCCTTCAGCTGGGAGCCGAGCACTTGAGACTAGCATTTAATCAAATGAGTCGGTAACGAATACATCTGCACGTGTGAACTTTCGCGGGATCATTTTCCTGTTACAGTCACACCGCTGAATTATGAAAGAAATAATTACCGACACTTTCTAATTATCCAACAAAGTAATTTGGGATTCATCGCGGGCTTTCTGGGGAGGATCTCCCAAGTCCCACCTCGCTCCCTGCTCACGCACGCGGAAGTTTGCGTGCTCAGCTCAATCGCGCGTCGGGCCGAGCGGGACGAGCCGCGTTCCCCCGCGCTGGGCTCCCATCTCCGCCCCCCCCTCGCGTTAGGAGCGGTGCCCGGGCGGGCGCGGCCCGAGGGCGGGCGGGACCCCGGCGGGGAGCGGGCACCGCGCGGCGTGCGCGGCTCTGCCCGCAGCCGGAGCGGCAGCGGAGCACCTCGGGGCCGTCCCCGCGCTCCTCACCGCGCCGGGGGCGATGCCTCCCGGTTCCGGCCCCGGCCCCGGCTCCGGCCGCGGCAGCTCCCGGCCGTCCGGCGGCGCCGTCGGGGCGTGCGGCCGGGAGGCGCGGCGCTGCCGGCGCGGCTCTCCGCGCTCACCGGGGTCCGGGCGAGCCCCGAGCGGCTCGGACCAATCCAAAGCGATTATGCAAGACGGGGAACCAATCAGCTCCGCCGGCTCATGAATATTCATCGGCTCGGCTGAGTCAAAGCTTTTAGGCGAGTTTGTGTAGATGAGCGGCATCACGCTCAGACTTTTCAAAGAGACAAACTCCATTTTCTTATGAATGGAAAGTGAAAACCCTGTTCCGCTTAAATTGGGTTCTTTCCCGTCCTGAGAAACACAACAGACCCCCAAAAGGCACGCTGAAGAGAGAGCACACACACAGACCCAGCGGCGAGAAATGACCATGACCACCATGCCTGAGAGTCTAAACAGCCCCGTCTCGGGGAAGGCCGTCTTTATGGAGTTCGGGCCGCCCGGCCAGCAAATGTCTCCTTCTCCCATGTCCCACGGACACTATTCCATGCACTGTTTACACTCGGCGGGCCACTCGCAGCCCGACAGCGCGTACAGCACAGCTTCGTCCTTCTCCCGACCGCTGGGCTACCCCTATGTGAACTCGGTGAGCAGCCACTCCGGCAACCCCTACATCAGTTCAGTGCAGCCCTACCCCAACAGCTCCGGCCTGGCCCAGCCCCGGCTGGAGGAGACAGGTAGGTGCCGGGGGCGGGGGGCGCGGAGCGAAGCAGATCCGCCGGGGGGGGAGCGAGGCGGCAGCGCGGAGCCGTGTGTGAGCCGGGCGGGGCCGCGGCCGCGGGGAGCGGGCGCCGAGCGGAGCGGACCCAGCCCAGCTGCGCGCGGAGCGGTCCCCGTCATTATTTATTGCGTAGCGCTATAAACAATGTACGCAATTAAGGGTAATTAAACCTCGACTGCAGCCGGTAAAAATAGCAAACTTTGCTGGGATGGAGCCGGGGCTGCCACCGCCGCGCGGAGCCTTTGTTGGCGCTGCGGCGCTCCGCCGCCCCGTCGCCGTGAGCGCTGCGCTGTCGCCGTCGCCGTCGCCGTTACTGCTGTTCTCTCGCTGCTATCACTGTTATTTACTGTGCACCGTTTGTGGTTGTAGGGGCCGAATCGGAGAAAAGCACTGTGGTAGAAGGAGGGGAAGTTCGCTTTAATGGGAAAGGGAAAAAAATCCGCAAACCCAGGACTATTTATTCCAGTTTGCAGCTGCAGGCTCTGAACAGGAGGTTCCAGCAAACCCAGTACCTGGCCCTGCCCGAGAGAGCCGAGCTCGCGGCCTCTCTGGGACTCACCCAGACTCAGGTACGGCCCCTCCGCGCCCCGAGGCCCCGCGGCCCCGGGCCCGGCCCGGCGGAGCCGCGCGTACCGAAGCCGCTCGCCGCGGAGCGCCCGTCCCGTCCGCGGGGCCGGTCCCGGCCGGGCTGCGGGAGGCGGGGAGCGCGAGGCCGGAGGGAGCGGGACGCGGCGCGGGGGCGGCCGGGGCGCGGGGCGACCGCGGGGCGAGGGAGGGCGGGCGGGGGCCGTCGGGGCGGGCGGGGCGGGGGTGAGGGCCCGGTCGGGCCGCGCTGAGCCGTGCCGCGCTGCCGTTGCAGGTGAAGATCTGGTTCCAGAACAAGCGCTCCAAATTCAAGAAGCTGATGAAGCAGGGAGGGGCGGCCCTGGAGAGCGGCGCCCTGAGCAACGGCCGGGCCCTGTCCGGCGGCTCTCCCCCGGTGCCCGCCGTGTGGAACACCTCCTCCGCCTCCGGGAAGGCGTCCTCGGGCAGCGCCGGCACCTACATCCCCAGCTACACGTCGTGGTACCCCTCGGCCCACCAAGAAGCTATGCAGCAGCCGCAGCTTATGTGAGCCCGAACACGTTTTTTCCCGCCGCGAGCCGAAAAAAGAAAAATCAAATTATCACGGACAAAAAAAAAAAAAAAAAAGAAAAAGAAAAAAAAAAGGGGAAAAAAAAGAAAATAAAAAGAAAAAAAAAGAAAGTAAAATAAAAAGGAAAAAACAAAACAAAACAAAAAAAGCCGAGAGGAGGAGGAAGGAGCGGAGGACAAAGGCGCGCCAGCCGCCGGCCGGGCCCTCCCGCTTCGGGCACAGATGCGACGCGGCGCGTCCCCGCCGGCGGCAGCTGACGGAGCGCGGCCGGGGGACAATCGGGGCCGCCCCTCTGTCTGTGTGCGTGTGGGATTTGGGTCACGGATGCGGCCCGGCGGTGCGGGGCGGCGGCCGTACCGCGTCCCGAGCTCGTTCCCCTCTGCGTTTCCCGTCTCTTTCCCCGTCCATCTGTATATTTTTTGTCGTTGTCCAAGGGGAAGAAAGGGATTTTATTTATTGACCGAATTACCGCTGAGGAGCTCCGGGCGCGGCCGGCCGCGGAGCGCGCCGTTCCCGCGAAAGCGCCCGGTGCCGTTTCCCCGTCCAAAACCCGAGCGAAAAACAGAACCGAAACGCCGCGCGGAAGGACGCGCTTCGTAACTTTTCCCATCGCTTTTCTACTTCGCTGCTGTGGAGATCCCCGGCCCCAGCGCCGCGCACCGCCCCGCGCCGAACAAAGGACGGCCGCGCACCGCCCCCCGCCCCGGAGCGGCCCCGCGAAGCGCTGTGGGTCGCGGCACGGAGGCGGCGGGGGGACCGCGCACCCCTCGCTCCGCAGTGCGGGGCCCGTCCCGGTGCGCGGGTGCTCCCGCTGTACATATTTGATTCTTAATCCTTATTGTTCTGTAAACATGTTGCACAAATTTAGCTTTTTCTTTTTTTTTTCTTTTTTCTTTTTCTTTCCTTCTTTCTTTCTTTTTTCTTTCTTTCTTTCTTTTTTCTTTTTTTTTTTTTTAATTCTGATTTCCGTTTCGTGTGGCTGTACGACATGACGCTTTGTGTACGGAGATTTGCCATTTTCTTGTGACCCTCGGAAGATGTGATACCTGAGCTCAGCTGTGTTTCGTGTCTATATGTCAAAGTTTAGTTTTATATTGAGAATGTTAACTTATTGCTTTGTATTTGGGAAAGAAAAGGAAAAAAAAAAGAACAAAAACAAAACAAAAAAAACACACACAAACCTTTGTACATAAGTTATAAAGTTTCTTTGAGACAGTAAAATTATGGTTTGGAAAAAGAGCTCCGCGTGGTCCGTGTCTCGCTGGGCGCCCCGAATGGGCTCCGTGCGCGCAACGGGGGCCCGACGGGTGCCCACAGAGCGCCCCACGGGCAGCTCCGGGCTTCAGGACTTCGGCCTCGTGCCCACTCACAGAGCGCACACGCTGCGCGGCCCGGCCCGGCCAGGAGAACCCTTCCCCGGAGCGCCGCGCACCGGGACCGGGAGCTGCGGCCGAAGCCCGCGGCCGCGCAGTGCCCGCGGACCCGCTCCGGTCCCCGCTGAGCGCTCTGAGCGGGACCGGGACGGCGCGGAGGGTCCGCCGGCTGACGGCCCAACGCCGCGGTTACTGCACGAGCACGGAAATGGGGAGCTCTGCCCCAGCGCGGCGGTCCCGAGCACGGAGCGTTCTCACGGTACGCTGAGAGACGCGAATCTCAACCCCGGCCTCATTAATTCTGCCTCGTCGCTGACGAGGGGTTCGTCACATATCTGATTCGGAGATATTCGTAATGAGGATATTAATTAAAGTCGGAATAATCCGAAGGTGCTTCTATTGAGACAATACCTCATTACAATGATTAAGCCCCGGTTCCCAGCATTGTCCCTTTAACAGCCGTCGCCCCGCGCGCGCAGCCCCGCGGATGGGGCCGCGAGTGGCGAAGCGTAATTTGGAGAGAGAGAGGGAGAGGGAGAGAGGGAGAGAGAGGGATCTATTTTTGCCCTCGTCGGGGAAATTAAAAAAAAAAAGAAAAAAAAAAAAGGGCCCCTCATTTTCCAACACTTCGGAAATAGGTTGCACACAGCTTAATGATGATCAAAATGACTCTTTTCTGCGAAAAAAGACCCCAAAGTGCGCGTACAGCTGCAAACCCAAGAGGGTCAGCATCATTTCACTGTATTCTCTTCTTGATTACAAGCCGAGCCCATCAAACACAACATAATTACAGTAATTTCAGGTTTATTTATTCTAATGCAGTTTCCCCATCTCTCTGGTAATTATGAGCAATTTTTTCGCCCAGGGAATCTTTTTGCATTAACAAAAGAGATAACGCACTGAAAGCCAAATTTGCTGCGCATTGAGAAAAGCGAAGGGAAAAAAAAAAAGGCGGTAGGTGCGAGCTGCCATCCCGCAATTCGGCGCTGCAAATTGCTTGCAGGTGTATGGAGCAGCGCTGTCAATGGGAAGGGGCTTCCAAATTAGCAAATGCACAATGTTGAAGTAATGAAGACGGACTGAGCGGCACTGCCAAACAACGGATACCTCTTTCAGATCTTCCACCCGAAAAGAAAAAAATAATAATAATAATAACAAAAAATCCCTTCGGAGCGTCCCCGCGAAGCCCCGCGAGTGCCCGCGGTGTCAGTCCGACGGCAAAGCGCAGAGCGGCCCTGAAACCGCAAGCGCTCGGAGGGACCGAGCCCCGCGCCCCTCCGCCGAACGGGGGGAAAAGCGGCCCCGCGCTCTCCCCGCAGCTCCCGGGGGGAACGGCTCGCTGTCCGCCGCCCTCCTCCCCTCCCCCGCCCCCCCCGCCGCACCTCCCGGGCGCTCCGCGGCCCCGCAACCCCCGAGCGCGGCGGGGAGCGCAGCCCCGAACCCGCGCCGGAGCCCCGCTCGGCCCCGGCCCCTCCGCGGCGGCGTCCCCGCGCCGCACGGCGCGCACTCACCTGGCCCCGGGGCGGCGGCGGCGGCGGCGGCGGCTCTCCGGGCTCCGGGCGCGGCGCTCCGCGGCACCGGCGGGCGCCGAGCGCGGGTCGGGCTGCGGGGCGCGGAGGGGAGAGCCGGGCGGAGGGCTGCGGAGGGAGAGAAGGGGGGAAAGGAGCGGCCGGGCGCGGGGATCGCGTCCCGGGAGCGCGGCGTGCGCCGACATCCGCGGAGCGGAACGCGCTCCGGGCGCGGAGCCTTTTCGCGGCTCCGCTCTCGCAGAATATGACTGAAATTTTCTGCTATATAGCCTCTGTCTTTATAGCTGATGAAAAAAATTGCAGATTATTAGCATAAATGTTTACTCTTCATTACGCTGATGACATTGTGCACTCGAGATCTTGGTAATCTTTGGGAAAATTATGAGTAATTTTTAAAAATTTTAAAGCAGCGGCAGTTACCATGCAATTCAGGCTAATTCTGCGTAGGCTCCGAACGGATATAATTATCGAGGAGTCAAGATGTTATGCTAAAAACTATGCATTGATATTCCCATTTATTATGTACATACAACTTTGACAATGTTGATGCTTGAAATAGCAGGAAATTGTCTTGCGCAAAAATTACAGTCCATATTAGGACATGTGAAATTGCGAAGAATTATATAGTAATTGCAGGCTTTCAGATGGGAGAGCCAGAATGCTCAAACTGGTGCAAATGTGGATAAAATTACAGATCAGAGCAAAAATTAGGGAAAAAAGGGGTCTGGGATTTTTCAAGTTGGCTATAGGATTCCGGAAGTGCCTAATGCCACATGATTGCTGCGGCTTTAGGGGAGACATTCATGCCTCAAATAACTCCTTTCGACAGAGCCGCTCTAATTGAATTTCTTGGGCTCTGCTCTTCACCGGAGCACACGAGCGCGGCGCCCACCCGCCGAGCGCCGCCGACACCCGCAGCCCCTCGACGGGGACCGACGGGGGGGGGGTAGAGGGGGGCGGGGGGGCGGTGCCGGGAAGAGCCCCGCGGACCCTTCCCGGGGCGGCGCGGCGGGACCGCACGGGGCGCTTCGTCCCGTCCTCCGCGGCCCCTCTTCCCGGCGCAGCCCGCCCCGTGCCCTCGGGCCGGAGGACGCGGGTGCGAGGAGCAGCGCCGGGCGCGGGCCCCGAGTCGGGTGCCGGGGATGCTCGGGGGCTGCTCGATAAAGGGCAAAGCGGTGGAGTGCGGAGAGGGAGAAGGGACGCGCGGGGGACAGAGGGAGGAGCGCGGGATGCCCCGCTCCCGCGGAGCGGCTCCCGGCCCCCGACGGCGGTCCCGGCCCCGGGCGGAGCGGGCGGCCGAGAACGGGACCGAAGGGTTCGGGGCAGGGAGGCGGCCCCGGCCGCTCCGCCAGTCCCACGCCGCCCTCCCACGGCGCGCTGTGACGCCGCCGTCACCGGGGTGCTCCCCGCCACGCGGGTCCGTGTCCCGGGGGGTCCCTCGCTCCGCCCGGCTCCCCGCCGCTTCCCTCCCTGCACGCTGCCACCCGCGTCCCCGCGGGAGAGTCCTCGGGCAGCGGCCCCCTTTGTTTCTCCCTCTCTCCCCTCCCTCGCAGCCGTCCCTCTCCCCCTCCTTTCTCCCGCTCCTCCGCCTCTCTGCGCCCACACCCCTGAGCGCCCTCCCCGAGGCTCCCAGCAGCGCACCGCACGGACGGGGACGCTCCGAGCGCGGTGTGCGCGGCCCCAGCGGGAGGGGGGGCATCGCGCTGCCGGAGCCGCGCCGAACGACTCAGAGCCGCACCGCGGGGCTGCGGGAGGAGAGCGCTGCGCGGGCGGGAGCGGAGTACGGGATGGGGCCGGCGCCCCGAGCCCGCTCGTGCGGTGGCGATGGGATGTCGAGGGGGGGGCGGCTCTGCCCCAGGTTAGCATCGGACCCGGACCGTCGCCCCCGACCACCCCCGTCCCCAAAGAAACGGAGCGCGGACACCGTGGAAACAATAATTTATTTAAATAATCTCTGCTCGCTGTAAAAGAAACACGAAAGAGCGCTGAAGTTTTCCGTAATAAATAACCAAAATACCCTTTGTTTGTTTGTTTGATTCGCCTCACGGCTCTCAGCGCCGCGCTGGCAGCCACGTGCCGAGGGGGCTCCGTCGCGGCCCGATGCCGCCCGGGGGCACCGGAGAGGGACTCCCGTGTACGGCCGCGGGGGGGCAACGGGACGGGGGGGACGCTCCGGCTTTAAACCTACATATAAAAATTATTTATCTTTTTTTGTTTGTTTGTTTTTAATCGCTTTATTTTTTATTTGTTTTTGTTCTCTTTTTGTTCAGTCCCCAACATCAGAATGAGGTCTTCCGCAAAGGCACCTATCGACTTTAAAAAAATAAACGGGGGAATGATCCGCGGTCCCCTAGAAGATGCCGCCGCCGCCGCCGCCGCCGCCACCGCCGCCGTGGTGGTGCTGAGGGAGGGGGGCGGCGGGCGGCGCGGGGCCGGGCGGGTACCACGAGTAGCTGCCGAGGAAGGCCGCGGCGGGGCCGGGGCTGGCGGGGCCGCTCGCCGCGCGCGGGTGCGGGTGCGGGGCGAAGTCCCAGGCGGGCGGCGAGGCAGGGGGCGGCGGCGAGGCGCTGCGGCGCGGGGGCGGCTCGGCGGGCAGCTCGCCGCTCTTCCACATCTTCTTGAACTTGGAGCGGCGGTTCTGGAACCAGATCTTCACCTGCGGGAGAGCGGCGTCAGCGCCCCGCGGCCGCCCCGTCGGGCCGAGCGGCGCCGGGCGAGCCCTACCTGGGTCTGGGTGAGGCCGAGGGAGGCGGCCAGCTCGGCGCGCTCGGGCAGCGCCAGGTACTGCGTCTTCTGGAAGCGGCGCTGCAGGGCCGCCAGCTGGAAGCTGGAGTAGATGGTGCGCGGCTTGCGGACCTTCTTGGGCTTCCCGTTGACGATCCGCACCTCGGGCTCGCACTCCTCCTTCTCTGCTCGGCGGAAGCGGCGCCGTGAGAAGCCGCGCCCGCGCCCCGCCCGCCCCGACGGCCGCCCCGCTCCCCCCGGCCCCGGGCCGCGACGTACCGGAGTCGTTGGCGGCCGGCGAGGCCCCGGCGCCGTAGGGCCCGTAGGAGCCGTACGCGGCCGCGTAGCCCGGGTCGTAGCCCGGCTTGGCGGGGAAGGGGGCGGCGCCGGGCGCGTAGGGGCAGGGCCCCGGCGGGCCGTAGGGCTGCCGGTTGGCGTAGTAGCTGCTGTCGGTGGCGGTGGAGACGGGCAGCGTGGGGGACTCCTGCGGCTTGTGCAGGCCGTGCTGCTGATAGCCGCCGGCCGAGAGCTGGCTGGCGTGCATGTCCGGCGCCGGGCTCGGCAGGACGCCGGTCATCCCGAGGCCCCCGCCCGCCCGGGGCACCCCGCCCCGCGCCGTCCCCGCCAGGCGCGGCGCTCAGGGCCGCGGCGCCATCCCGCTGCCCCCGCGCTGCGCTGCGCCGCGCCGCCGGGCCGGGCCGGGCGGGCACCGCGCTCCCGCCGCCGCCAGCGGGACGGGCTCTGCGGCGCCGCGCGCCGCCGAGGCGGCATTTAACTCCGGTCACGTGGGCGCGGCGCACGTCACCTAGCAACGGCCAATGGGGCGCCCGCGCGCGCCGCATCTCCGGGACACGGCGGGGTGCGGGACGGGAGAGACGCGGGAGCTGCTCCGGCCGTCCCGTCGGAGCCCAGAGCCGAGCCCTGCCCTGCCCTGCCCTGCCCTGCCCTGCCCTACTCTAGTCTAGTCTACTCTACTCTACTCTACTCTACTCTACCCTGCCCTACCCTACCCTATCCTATCCTCATGTTGCCGGCGAGCACCGACAGGGCGGTCCCCGGGTACAGCATCGCGGCGATGCGGCTCCTCTGGGACGCCCGCTTGCACGCGCCGGTGGCTGACGGCCCGCCCAGGCCGTGCCCCGCACGGCAGCGGCGGTCCCGGCGCTCTTGCACGGCCCCGCCGTCGGGGCGAGATGCACGGCCCCGGCCTCGGCCGCCCCCTGGCGCCGCGCGCGGCGCTTTGCTCCGTCCGCCCGAGCGCCGCCCGTGCAGCCCTGCGCGCGCCTCTTCCCTCGCGCGCCCCTTCGCGCTCCCGCCGCGCGCCTCAACGGTCGCCGCTCGCGCTCCCACACGAGGCGGGCGGCTCCGCGGGGCTGCTTCTCTGCGGGACCCGGCCGCGGCACTCCCGACGGGAGGAGGTGAGCGGGGCCGGGCCGGCGGCAGGTGGCCGGGAGCGGGGCGGGGGGACGGCGGCCGTCACGGGAGCGCGGCGGGGCGCTCGGCGAAGAACGTGTTTTGTGCAGCTGTGGGAGAGGGGCCGGCGGGGCCGCGGCGCCGGGAGGCCCCCCCCCCGACGCACGCCGCTTCCCGCAGAGCGGCGCGAGCCCGCCCTGAGGCCGCCCGACGCGGGGCAGCTGCCGCCCATCCCCGCCTGCCCCCGCGCGGGGCGGCAGCTGCACGGAAGCGACCGCCGGGTGCCGCTTCTGCAGATGTCCGCGCGACCCGTCCCGCAGAGCCGCTTTCATCGCCTCTCAGTTACTTAACGCTCGCTGCTGTTGTTTCAGACGGCTTGTCTAAGGAACGGCACGGCTATCCGGGCCGTGACGGCGCTGGGCCGTCGGGCGGCGGGAGGGAGGAAGGGGTCACGGGTCTGCAGCGCGCGGCCCTCTGCCTCGGCACTGCGAGGGCTGTGGGAGGGCCGCGGCTCGGGCCGGCCCGCGGTTACGGACTTCTCTGCTCTCACGTGGAATTCTTCGTCACAGTTGTGGTCTCTGCTTTGGGAACTGTGAACGTTGCCCAGATGCAGTTAGAAGGGACCCGGGGCGTGAGGTGCGTTTTGGGTACCGGCTGTCAGTGCCCGGCAATCTTGCTCGGTTCTGGTGCGATAGATGACGCGTTGCTGGTGCCTGGGCAGCCCGAAGTACTTACCCTGCGGGGCTGGGCGCTCCGCGGCACGTGGCACGAAGGTGCTGCCTTCTCTGCGCAGGGAAGGGAAGCATTCAAAGCTTTGGTTGCATCAGGTTTGCATCGGCCTGCATCTCTCATTGCCAGAGGCTGCCAAACATGTGGGCTGACTTCCTTGGTGTTGGCTTCTCTGGTTTGGAAGTATCCCCATGTAGAAGGTCGCGCTGCGGGCGCTCTTAGTCAGGCACACCAAACACACCGTGTGCAACACACAGAAGTGCCGTCGCTCTTCAAAGTCACCTCTCCAGATGATCCATATGTGTTCATTAATATATATATATTTTAATTTTCATTTTTTTTGCAGGGCAATTTTATGACTCAGAAATGTCTGCAGCAACTCCTGCCTGGTATGTTCTATTTTTATTAATTATTATTGCTGTGGCTCTTTTCCTAAAGCAAACTTAATCTGAGAAGAAAAAAAAAAAAAAGCGAAAATGCTTAAAGCCTGGCGTTCTCAGTCTTTAAGTATTTAACCTGGGATCAGCAGAGCAAGCTGTCCTGTGAGTGTTTGCTCTCATGTTTGACTTGAAGAGAACCACGCTCAGCATTAAAAAAGAGATTAGTTTTTAATCAGCTGTAATTGTGATTATCGTTTGATCCATTATAATCCACATCTCCCTGAAAAATTTATTTCACTTATTTAAGTACGGATGTGATGAATCTCAGGAAATGAGCCTGGTTTTTATTTTTTCGGTCGGTGTTAAACCTAAATAATTGGTCAGTAGTCTCAGCTACAATGGCACGTCAGTGAGTACAGGTTTCTTTCGTGGCTGTGTGAAATGCTTTCCAGTGGATTTACAGTAGCACAATGCCTGCATAGTCCTGAGCACGTGTCTTGGTAATAGAAAGGCCACTCACTTCTTGTGCCATGTGGAGCTGCGGATCGGGCTCTTGCTAGCATTGTATCTGTGAGATCTGGTGTTGCTCCCAAGTAATGGTAACGGTTAACAGGTAAAAATTCCATGCCTGAGGAATTAAGCTTATCAGCTCTCAGGAAATCACACGAGTCTTTTCAACACCCATCCGGAAGCTTGCTACCTGCTGTGCTTAGTTTCAGAATCCAGTGTTATCATTTTCCTCTCCAAAAACTGTTTATCGTCTCATCCATCTGTGCATCAGATTACTTCATTCCAAAAATCACAGACTCTTCTGGGAAGGATATGACCCCTTGCTTGGCTCCCCAGGGTTCCAATTCTTTGTCCCTTGTTGTGAACAGCTTATACAAGCATGATAGCGGGCTTTGCAGGATCCTTTCAGAGTTGTTTGTTAGGCTGTCTTGTCTAAGTGGAGATTCACTGGCTGCTCAGCGCTTTTCTTCAGCAGAAGCCTTTGCAGACTGGAGCACAACCTGTGATTTTTAGTAGTTCATTAGCCAAGTGTTATTTAGCACTGGTGTTTGTTTCCTTGTGCCACGGTGGGGAGATGCACAGCCTCCATTGGGGTGAGTGTCTGTAATCATCGCATTCATGGGTCTACTTGCTTGTGCATACTGGGGGGAAACTGGGAAGTTTTCTGTGTGGAATGTGAAGATACTGATGCAGTAATCCCCCATGTGTGGCACACAGGTTTGGGAATAAGGCAGAGTGCTCCCAGGCAGTCCCTCCTGCCTCTTTTATGGCTATGAAATCCCACCTGGTGCTGAAGTGTAGTACTTTCTGGCTGCTTGAACCAGCCCTCCTGTTTCCATAAACTCTTTTTCGTAGCCAACTGTATCACAAGTAACAGCACTGACAAAACAGTATGCTTTTCTCTGTAAGAAGGGATTTGGTAGAGTGGCTACAAAACAGTATTTTTTGTAGTGTTATACAGCAATGTTACCCAGGCTCTTCGGCCTGGAGCAGATGGATCTGAGCCCACTTTCTAGTGGATTTAAGCAAATTCAGGTTCAACTCACAGGTAAATCTTTGTTTAAAGTGTATTATGTGTGAATATTTAGATGGCAAAAATCTTTAGTAAGAGCACGCAGGAAAAACACTCTCAGTGTGAATCACTAAGTAGTTTCTGATACTGCTGTAGATGAGAAGTATGAGGGAAGATGAGAGGCGTATTCTGTGGGAGCAGATGTAGGCTGCTTCGATCATTTGTGTCATTGTGAGCTCCACTTGTCACAGGTAGTGGCAAAAAGATTTTTCTGCCTTCCTTGGCTTACAGAGCCATGGCTGTCCCATGAGCTGGTTGGGGGACCCTTTCCTCAGACTGTGTAGCTGAAAGCATGAAAAGAGGGGGGTTCAGTCTGTGAGCTGTCCATGAAGAGCACTCAACCTCCTTTTCTGCACACATACCTATCCTGAAATTGTTTCTCCCTTGGAGGGAGGGGATAAAAGGAGTACTGTTTGAATTCACAAGTGCTCCTGGCTTTTCACTTCTTGTGGTTGCTTAGCCTACTCCACTGACAGGTGCTTTACATATGCGGTTCATCCATATTTCACCTGATAGTATTTTTCCCATTGGCAGAATGCCAGCATCTGGGAATTACATTTCTATTATGAACACTTCTATAAATCCAAGTAAATGAAATTAGAATGTTGTTTTTCACTTTTATGCATGGCTTGCCAATTAGACTACCTCAAGCTCCCTAAATGTTCTTTTTTCCCCATTATTATTATTATTGTTGTTATTATTATTATTATTATTTTATTGACTTGGAAGCATATAGCCCACAATGAGAAAGAGAACTGAAAGCATTGACTGCAGAGATAGAGCACAGCAACTGCTAATAAGCAATTACATGGGGTGGTAGATGGGAAGTTGGCTAAGAAAATACAATTGCCATCAGGCTTTCTTACATTATTAAGTGACTGCATCTAATTTTCAAAACTGGTTGAAAAATCGATTAAAAATAGTAATGGGAACATTCAACTGTAAATAAAGTAAGTGGCCACAGGATGTCCCCACTGTTCCATGCTAATGCATGTGATGGGGCATTTATAGCTTAGTACGAAGCTGGACACTTAAGTAACAAGTGTGACACTGTTTACGTTGGAGGTTTGGCATTCATTTTTATATTCCCAGTTCTTATTGATAAATCAACCAATTAATACCTGATCTAATATAGCTGGAGAAAGTAAAAGGGGAATGCATTGGTTGCCTCACTTGCTTTTTGTCTGAGTTCTCCTTTAAATTCCAAAGACTGGGAACGAACAAGACTTGTTTTTTTTTGAGGAAACGTGTGTTCATTCCACGTGAATGCAGTTTGGTCACTCCAAACAGAACGAGAAAGAATTTAGAAAGGTAATTTTTTGCTGTAGAACAAGTGAAGGCAATGACAGAGCTTTTATTTGAGAAATAGGCACACGAGGAAAAGATATCAGAAAAGAATTGAGTCACCCCTCCCGGTAACAGTGTGGAGAGAGGGACAAGCTGAGGAATGTGATCCTCCCCCGTTCGTACTGTCACGCCGCTGGAGAGAACGGCAGGGGCAAAAAGGGGGACCTGTGCAGACTCAGCCTGCACAGGAAGTATTGCAGAGACAGAAGGGGTGGCTCCAGACCACCCCCCCCCCCCTCCAGGCACCCACACACTCTCATAGCCCACCCATTGCTTCAGGCTGTGACCCTGGAATTCCACTACATCTGCTTTTACAAAAGCTATTACAGTTGGTTTACACATTGATTAGGAAAGTGACGGGCCTGTGCTTTTCTAATAGCTTGTTTAGACAAGGCAGGTAACTAGGAACAAATAACAGTATGAAAATAAAAGCAATGGTTTGGGGCTGTTAAGGCAACTTACTGTGGAAGGAGTTTGCTTCAAGCAGAAGGAAGACATTCTGCAAAATAATATGTCCACCCAGGAAACTTATGCATAGAATAGCTACAATGATAAAATGTGCATCCTGACTTCCAAATAACAGATGTGCCCTGAAATGCTGTATGTGCCATGTGTGAAGGACCAGATGGTGGCTGACGCTGCACAAGCATAGAGCATAACAAGCTCATCGTTAGGGTTGGGACTGCGTGTGAAAACACTCCCAAGTCCAAGACCACGCTGTTACATGCAGGGTGTGGTAGCGATGTGTTCCTTAGGAATTCCTTATAGCTACAGCAAATATATCCATCCAGTTGCTTTGGTTTTTCAGCATCTCTGAAGATCACGGCCAGATTTTTGAACTCAGGTAGTATTTGGTCTGAAGAACAACATTTTGGGTAACCTGTTGTGTCTGAAAACTCATGCAGCAGGGCTTCGTATGCCTGGTATAAACAGACACCATGAAGTATGTCCATGTTCATACTTTTTGTACATGCATTTTGGTTCTTCAGCTTGTAGAGGAACTGCTTCTTCCCTGGGAGACTTGATGGGTTCAATTGTCCCTTCTCTGGTGCAGGGGCTGTGAATTCTACTTTTGTATCTGTGGCACACTTGCCTTTTATTACTGAACTGATTGGTGTAATATTTGCAGCATTCTGTGGTCTCATTTGCCTGACAGCTTCCAGAGTTGGATTTTTATCCTGTTTTATGTAGCTCTGTGGCCAGACCTGTCTAAATAACTACAGAGATTACACTGCAGACAAAAGATGAGTGGCATTTCATTTAGAAGTGATTCCCTGGGAGTTGGTGAAAGTGAATGTACTTTCTTAAGAGGGACTGCTCAACCAGTAAGCTCAGAGTGCAGCACTGAGTTAGTGTGCAAACTCAGTCTGTTTGTCTGTGAGGACATGCTGCCTAAATCTTTATAGTTGTTACTGAAAGGATTTAGAGAAGGACTAGTGTTTTCCAACAAGCTGTGTCTGCTTGGTATTTTGTGTGGAAATTATGTGCTTTTTTGTGTCTATGATTTTCATGACCAGTGTGAAAAGCTTTTTATGAAGGTGGCATATGATGTCAGCTACTACAGTACACACGAGATTCCCACTGGACCGGATTCATGCTGCTGCTGCTGCCACTGCTGCTCAGACAGCTGGCTCATCGACATCAGAGGTGGCTTTGCATGAAATACTAAACTATGATGGACTTGTGAACAACGGGGCTCTTATGTGCCCAGAGACTGCGAATCTGGACTCAGATCTACTCTCTCAGCTGTTATGCTATCTGATGTGATCTGATGAAAGCTAACCACCAAGTAGAGAAGTCTTTACAGTGCTTCTGGAACTGAAAGGCCAGAGCTGCAGTACAGCGTGCACAAGTTCCCTGCATGCTGGGGAAGTGGCTCATGGGAGCAGTCCATGTTTGCAAGGAACCTGCACTGCTGCTAATTGAGAACACTGTTGTATGGATTTTAGTTGTGGAAGAGTAATTGCTGTACTAAGTACAAAGGGAAAGGCCAGCTTGCAAGCGGGGGATTTTTGTGCACTAATTGCACTGTGAACAGTTGCTTTTGAGCTATGTGAGACAGCATATATAAGAGGGACAGTTGCTCTTCAGACATAAACTATACAGTATATGGGTCACATGCATGTTTCATTATATATTTTATGTCCTGTTGGCTTCTGCCTTCCTTTTTGCTTCCTTTTCTAGAATGGGGACTAATTAGTGCAGTCTTTCAATGAGGGAGCCAGCTGCCCTGGGGTTATGAATTCTCTTTTCTTTGTTCCCAGGGGGAATGAAGCAGGAGATGGCATTCCTGCCTAGGAAGCTCCAGATCACTTACCACATCCTGTACTGCATGCCTGGCTATGTAAATGCTTAAGGCAGAAGGCAGTGTAGTAGCAAGAGGAAACATACTCTCAGGCCCCCTGTCTACAGCACAGCTTCTCTGTCACAGCTCTTTTGGCTGTGGGTGTGTGTCTGCGTTGAGCAGGAGCTCAGTCCTGCCATGGCTCAGTGTAGCCGCTCCCAGTTTGCTGCAGGAGTGGTGATTTGGATGTTACCGTCTCTGTGCCTGAGAGGCGTGTCATGTTATCATCCATTTTGACTCACCAATAATAATGCTGGGGAGCACTGCTCTGTCCAGGTCCCCTGCACCTCTGCACAGGTCCCCTGTGCCCACTGGCCCGGTCTTGGTGTCCCAGAGCCAGGACAGAAAGGAAGGTGTATTCGCAGCCATATTATCAGCTTCTTCCCATGAGCTGGCACTTTGCAGCCACATTAGTGCACAGCTTTGTTGCCAGGGAAGCACCAGCCCCTTGGCCAAGAAGAAGATGCAGTTTCGTCTTTCAGCAATGAAGCCAGGCTTTCTCTGGACAAACTCTGGAAAAGGGAAATAGGAAGCATGAATCCAGCTGGTAAGTATCTGTAGCTGCCACTTGGTCCTCATCTAGCACATCTATAAGTGTTAAATTCTGTTCTTACCTCAGTAGCAGAGGAGCTGGTGATGCACTGAGAATACTGTGGAGTTTGAAACTTGTCTAGCTCTGTAGGGGAAGAGGGAAGGAGAAACCAGCCATCACCAAGTGGTAGCGGGAAGGGGCAGGAAACAATGTGTTTTGCAGTCCAGATATTTGCTTTTAATTATAAAAAAAACATAAAGCAAAAACCAGAACTTGCTTTACTGTTGTGGAACTTCATTTTTGTGAAGAATATTTTTGAATGCTAACTCTGAAAAAGCATCCTTGCTGTTTTGTGGAGAGAGGCATAGAGATCATTTAGCAGTTTGTAAGAGTCTTGAAGATGAACGTGTGTTTTTGCTGATCCCTGGTTTGCATGACCTTAAGTTTCTTAGAGCACTGCAGAGTCTTAATAATAACCTTGTGCTGTAATTAGCAGGTCTTCAAAGAAATACCAAGCTTCAACCAATATATTACCAAGGCTTAATGAACTGATAGCAGAAGGTAAATAAGCTGCTGAACCAGCTGCTGTCCTGTATGCCTGATATGCTGCCCAGCAGTTGTTTGAGCATTTTGAAGGGAGTCAAATAAATTGGACCTTCCTGCTTCACATGACATATGTGACAACAAGCTGTTTTCTTACTGCCTCTCAGGCATTTTCTTCCTTTTTTTATTGACAGCAGCTCACCTGACAGAGTTGATATGCTGTCCTTAACACAAGACCAGTGTAAGTCAGTCATATGCAATCCCATGAAATCCTGTTAATATTAAATTTTCACTGATGTGTCCATTTGTTCTCGTACTGTTAGTTTTTAACTGAAGGATGGGCTGCACACACATGGGAGTCGTTAAGGAAACAGTTAAATATAGCTTTACTTTTTAAAAACAAATCATATATGCTGCTTAATTGCACGATGCTATCTAGCAATACTCGGTTCATTCACATTCACAGATGTGTGGATCGCTTTGACAGTTTCAAGAGGGAGATTCTAGAAACCTGGGTTTTCTCCCTGGTAATGGCGTTTGAAGGTAAAAGCAAAGCTGTATACTCATAAAAGCAGGGAGAAAAACATGTTTTGCCATAACAGTAGTTATATTCCTGTGTTCTTATTCCCTCTCATTTACACCACTGAAAATGGATGGTTGAAATTGGAGTTGGTGTAAAGCACAACAGTCTTCATGAAAAATCAGAAGAGTAGTTTGAACAGTCTTGTCAGGCAGCGATGATGTCGGGCACTCCTGTGGAGAACCTGCAGCGGGAATAGGGGGTGCGCTGCAGACTAACACTGTTGTGAAGGTTGCTTGAAGGCAGTTTTGGGCTTTGTCTGCATCCAGCATTCACAAGTATTTACTGAAAAGGAACATCCTTCTATAAATGCCTATGTGCATCAGTGCATCCTTCTTAGGAGAAGAGCAATGCCTGAGCTTTTTTTGTGTGAAACTGAAATGTCTAAATATGTCTGCTGTGTTTGTATTTTCTCTCTGCTGGAGCATGGCATCTTCCTTTGTACAAACAACACTATTGTGGCAATCTGACTAATGAGTAAGTACTTTCAATATGCGTCCACTTGGCTGCACTGTAGATTTATAAATGTTACCTTAAAAATCTTCTGCTCCTGGTTCTTGTTTCTGGAAGTAGTACTTAACCTAAGCTTGAAAAACTTTTTATTTCTTGGGACGTTTCCAGTGTTCTGGCATCAGTTCTTTTGTGAAAACAAAACTTTGGAAAGGTTTGATGTTCAATCTGTGCCATATTCAGCCTAGTTTTTGGGCAAAAGCATTTTTTGGTGCTAACCCAGCTCTGAAGTTAGGATGGGCTGGCGTGAGCTGGGCACAGCCAGAGGATTGGCTTCTGTCCTGCTGGGCAGGAGCTGGAGAGAGCTGCAGCACAGAGCCCTGTTCCATGCCTCTTGTGTCCCAGCAGCCCTGGATGTGCCTGTGTTCTTGCTGGTAGGGCACTGGGCTTTTGGGGCAAGCGGGGAAAGGCAACGTGGCTCATGCAGCCCAAATGGGGGCATTAAAGGGTGGGTTAAAGCAAGTGAGGAAATGTCTTGTGAAGGTTACTCAGACTTTCGCTGCTCTCCACGCATTTCTTCCACCTTGGAGGTTTCCTGCAAAATCTATTGCATTATCTGGGATGTGGCTGATCTTGCAAGGACTTGTAACAATACTACTACCTCTTCTGAAGTATGGGAAATTTAGACCAGGAGCTATGCAATTTCACTGAAGTAGTATGATTGCTACTGGTGGCTACCCAGGCAGAGATCTGAATCCTATCTGATTTGAAAATTGTTTTGATTTGATAGACGTAAATGTTGATAGATAGCATTGCATATTTTGAACTGGGAATTATATTTTAGTGGAATCCTTTTTCAGGCTAGCAGAACATAGTTTAAAATGTATAGGTTACTTCACTCAAACATTGCCTGTTATGTTCCATATTGCTTCATCAAACACTGCATTAGCTTTGACAATCACACACAGAAGAACAGTGTTTAGCGTTAACAAACAGCATTACTTGGCAGCCTGACCACCCAGCTTATAAAAAAAGGCTTTGGCTTTCACATCAGTGGGATCTTTGTATTGCTGCCAGCATGTTTTCCACAACACTGCCTCATGGTTGTGTAAAACTTCTGAGAGGGGAAGACTTATAGAAATAACAGGCTACACTATTGTGCAGCAAGATTATACGCTGCTTATCATAGATGAAGTGCTAAGTGCTGGCTGAGTCATCAAAGAGATTGAGATTGATGTGTGCGAGAGTGGATAGCTGCATGTTTGACTTCTTCCTTGTCTTCCCTGGTGTAATATTGTGTTAGCTGTTGAGCCTGAGTACTTTCACCAATACTTGCTCTGTTAGCTACTGCCAATTTTGACTAAGCACCAGTCACAACAAGGAGCAGCAAATTTCTAAACTTGTTCTTCCCTAGCTATGTGGGATGCATCTGCCAAATCCCTTAAAGGAAGTCTTATAGCTAGTGCATACGGATTACCTGGATTTGTACTTTCAAAATGTGCTTGATCATGATATGAGAATGATGGCTTTTAGAGAAATTTTAATCAAGAAACATTACTCTTCCAAAATTAAATGGCTTACTCTCTATTATTTGGATTTATAGCATTTCCCCCTTTTGATATTCTTGTGAATATTAGTGACATTTACTTCAAATACAAAATTGAGCCAGCATGTGTGTTTACTTCTGTGCGAAACAGTGGCTTGACTTAAAGCCAACAGTAAAATAATAACTTCAGCCTTAAAACTTAAACAGCAATGTTTCAAAATCAGTTTATTCAATCAGGATAAAACAGGAATCTTTTACAAAACGGTGTACAGAATTCAGGAAGCATCCAAACACTTTAGTGTTATACCAAGAGCAAGTAGCGCCTATGACAACATAACATTAACACCTTAATGCTACAGGGAAAGCTTTGCAGCAAAAAATAATAGCTTGCTATTTCCTGAACAGCTTAAAAACAGATAGTGGAAGCATGTATATTTAGTTATGTGCTACAGGAGCACTTCAGTTGTTACTGGAGAATCTCGCTTTTTCTCTTCTTCCTTTCCATCTTCCTTTTCTTCTCATTCTCTTTTTTTCCTTTTTCTTTCTTTTTCTCCCTTTTCTCTTCCTTTTTTTTCCTTTTCCTTTTCCTTTTCTTTTTTTTCTTTTTTTTTTGTTTTTCTCTTTTTTCTTTTTTATTTTCTTTTTTCTCTTTTTTTTCCTCTTTTTTCTTTTCCTTTTCCTTTTTCTTTTTCTTCCTCCTTTTCTTTTTCCCTTTCCTTTTCTTTTTCTTTTTCCACTTGAAAAAATAAGGGAATCTGGGGATCTGCCAGAAAAATGTGGGCTGACAGCTGAGAAGAAATAAATATGCAGCAGTAATCCAAAAACAGCAGCAAGGTTACAAAGACTTCTCCAGGGTTAGGGAGTCTGCTGACTTTTAGACCTCTGCCTATTAGGCCATTAGTGCCTGCCTTCAACCTTTGATCTTTCTGCAATTCTGGAAGCTCTCTTCATTTTTTTTGCAACACAAGGCCAAAGCTGTGTAATTACAATGAGGCTATTGTATTAATCATCCCACATATGGATGCAGCGCAGAAGAGTCAGAGAAGTGGCTTATGTTGCAAGAATGCAACAGTCTGCATTGTACAATGTATATTAATCAAAACAGCCATTATTAAGTGAATAAGGCCTGACTGTTTTTACTTAAGCAGAGCTATTCCTTTATTTATTTATTTATTTTCAGAAGGGCAGATGCTCCTCAAGACAAGATAAGGGAGGAAAACATTAAGCGGAAAGGAGGGGGCAGTTTGTCAAGGCAGAGTTGTTGGAGAGCAAATCTCCTGGGAGAGATTGAGCAGCAGCAACATGACAGTACAGGAACTCTGGGCACACAGGGTTGATCTGTGTTAGAAGTGTAATGAAACTTGGATGCTTTTGCTGCAACTCCCATTAATGGTCTGCCCTGAAGAACTCTGGAGTTGATGTGTTCTGCCTAAGGCATTAGTGGGAGACTCAACTAACTTGAAATCAATAGTATGTCAGAGAGAAGTGTGACTTCTTGGTCAAGCCAAAAGATGCTGGATGTATTTTTAAAGAAGAATTCCTTTATTTAGTTTTTAGGAAACATTTCCTTTCTCCCTTGGTATTTGGACAAGTAATGCAATGGTGTCCTTAGTGTTTTTTAGTGATTGCTAAGTATGACTACCTTCCCTGCTGATCTTGTGGGCCAGACCCTTGGCTGTTTAGGGTATCAGTGGCCATTTAGGAGCATTGCTGTATGTTTGGGAGCATAATGTACGGACTGGAAATAGCACAGTGTCTTTGGACTTGCTCTGGATGGTGGAATGGGGCCAGACAGGGAGCTCTGATCGCTTTCCCTAGGCTGTGAAAGAAAAGAACTTGGAAATGGTCTATGCCCTGGTTACTCAAAGCTGCTACCCTGTGTATTAGCTAACATGTCACCTTCTTCCTAGCTCTAAGGAAATGCCCAACTTTTCTCAGCTTTTCTTTTATTGTACTCCACTACCTTTGACGGATCTGGACTATGAATCATAGAATAGCTTGAGTTGGAAGGGACCTCAGGGATCATCAAGTTCTAAACCCCTGCAGCAGGCAGGGTTGCCAAGTGGTAGATCAAGTACCAGGCTGGCCAGGGCCCCATCCAGCCTGGCTGTGAACACCTCCAGGAACGGGCATCCACAACCTCTCTGGGCAGCTTGCTCCAGCATTTCACCACCCTCAGTGAAAAGCTTCCCCCAACACCTAATCTAATTCTTCCCTCCTTTAGTTTAAAATCATTCCTCTTTGTCCTATTGCTATCTACCTATCTAAAAAATTGATTTCCTTCCTGTTTATGATCTCCTTTTCTATACTGGAAGGCCACAATGAGGTCTTCGCACAGCCTTCTCTTTTCCAGATTGAACAAGCCTAGGTCCTTCAGCCCGTCTTCATAGGAGAGGCGCTCCAACCCTCCGATCATTTTTGAGGCCCTCTTCTGGACCCTCTCCCAACGCTCAACATCTTTCCTATGTTAGGGGCTCCAGATCTGGATGCAATACTCCAGATGGGGCCTCATGAGAGCAGAATAGAGAGGGACAATCATGTCCCTGGCCACCCTTCTTCTGATGCAGCCCAGGATACTATTGGCCTTCTGGCTGCAAGTGCACACTGGTGGCTCATGTTAAGTTTTTCATCTAGCAGGGCCCCTAAGTCCTATGGGTCTAGTAATCAAGTAGTTGCTTTCTTGTTTGTTACAGCAGAAGCCAGTTGCCTTTACTTATCAGTTAGCTGGTTAATGCCTACCAACCGTGAGTGCAGCACCAGTACTACATCCCCAGTGAAAGCTGTGACTGCGCTGGGTGCAGCCTTCACTCTGGAAGGAGTTGCTAATACTCTCCTTCTGGTCTGTCAGCAGTTTGGACAGGACCCTCAGTGCTGTGCAGAGAGTCTCCTGCAGCAGTAGGCGAAGCACTGAGTCATGGGGATGGGAGTGGTGCATGGCGCTGGCAGTGAGAGCACGCTGGGGCTGACTCCAGGACAGACTGTCTCAGGCCCACTCCTGCCTCTCAGGCTCAAACTCTGGCAGGCTCTGTCTTGTCCCACCTAGCTGTGCTGGGACTTGCATGGGGCTACAAGGAGAGTCCCAGTGTACTTATGTGGTAAACAAAGACAAAGCTGTGGAGCCAGGGGCTGAAATCTGTTCAAAGCATCAGTGGCTGGAAGGGCTGTGCTGCGAAACGTGTTTCAGCCAGTCCAGTTCAATGACCTTCATCCTTTTTTTCACTCTTTTTTGAAGATAGTCACCAAAGGGAACCATTAGGTCATCTGTCTTGGTGACTATCTGATACTTAGCATAGTTAACAATGAAGCAAACAAAACTGACAAATTGTGTAATACACTATGATTAGAAGAAATTCTGAAACCAGTGTAAGCATTAATAACAGCAGGAAAGCTATATAGGCATATTGTAATGAGGAGATACTAAAATGCTACCATTTAAAAATATATATTAAAAAAAAAAAGGAAAACTTTTTTCCTTTGAAATTACTGCCAAAGGTTTCTCTAATTAGAAATGATGTTCTTTCCCATTATTAAAAAAGGAGCATGACAGCATGGCTAGGTTTCCTGATAAGATTTGGTATCTTCCTATGCTGTCAGTAGGCAGAGAATATTTACCAGGAAATGACTGCAAATCTTTCTGGAATGTTGCAGTCACTGTGTCCGGAGCCTGCTGCCTCTGACAGTCCTGACTGTGGTAGACTTTTAATAGAGCCTAGTAATTGCGAATCTATTTCAGTTAGTCACAGTCCTCCTTTTGGGTTGAAAGAGCTGGATCAGTAACACACTGCCATCAATTTTACATCCTGTATCTTGCTGTGTTTTATCTGAAGAGTGAAACGATTTGTTTCATGTCTAGCTGTTATTTAAGCACTGCCACTTATGTGTCACCTAACAGTACGTGACTGCATGGCATTAAAAAATCGAAGTACTTTCATGCAGAATTCACAGCTCTGTGAATTTGGCTTGTCTCACTGCAGCATCTATGTGCAGCTCTTATCTTTGGTGTGCAGGATTTGGTCTGCATGAGTTTGCAGAAAGGAATGGCCGGCCCAGGGGGATCAAGCTTCTGTAGAATCTGGCAAGAACGGTGATGGCAAGAACAGGGGGAAGCGTGTAGAGCTGAGCACAGTACAGATTTGGTCTGTTTGCTGGTTGCAAATGGTTCTTCATGTTCGCATTGTTAAAAGTTGGTTGTACTATTTATCAGAGCTTGATATGTAAAAGCCACAAGAAGCACACCCTGTCTATGCAGCTCAGAAGAGGTAAAGCAGGATGGGATGCTGGCAACCAAGAGAGGGCAAAATGTTCCCTGTGCAGGAAGAAACGTGCCTTTTGCACTCGCAGCTGAGGAGCTCTGTTATTGCACCCCACAAGTCTGCTGTGTGGGAGGGGGCTCACATGGATGGAGACACTGCTTAGTGGGTGCAAAGGCACTTTCCCATACCTGGAGCTGGCTGGGATCCCTGTGTTAAAAAAGGCAAACCTGGCCTAGCAACCATGAATTCATCTGGATTGCCTGATTCAGACATGAGCTGGCAGCATGACTGCATGGGGTGCGGCGAGGAGGCAAAGGTAGATGGGTGTGGGTAACAGCTCTATGCAGTGAGCAGTGTGCTGACCAGCTGCTCCCTGGCACCACTGGCTCCAGGGACTGCTTTGGCAAATCCCTAAAGGAAGTCAAGTCATGTGAGGGTGCTGGGTAATCCTGCTATTTTCTGTTCCTCTCCTGGATGGTCTGTCTTCTCAGGCTCACACCATGCCCTGGTGGTTGCTTCAGCTGGTGCTGCACTTCAAAGGCAGTGCTGCTGCTGTCCTTCTCTCGGACCATTCTGACCTATGTGTGTGCTGGCACGAGCATGCCTGGTGAGCCGTGCCTCAGATAGTGTGGCTCAATGCTGTAGTGCAAAGACAGCCTAGCTGCCCTTGAGGAGTACATTTTTATCTGCAGTTGGCACACATGGCCTTATGTAAACCATAAGGTGTGTCCAAGAAGTAGAGTGAAGCAATTGCGTGACCCCAGGCACAGGACTTTGAGAAATGTGTTACAAATTTTTTCAGCAGGAGGTGGGGAACAAGGAATAGTTGGCATGTTTTCCCCTGCAATTTGGGTATGCAGGTTTCAGCTGTAAGGGCTGCTCTGAGAATTTCAACATGAGGCTAAATCCTGCTCTGTGTGGCTGTGGAGTGACAAACTGAGGATAATTTTTTCTTTTGGTGCATCTCTACTCACCCCTGGGTTACTAACAGTTGCATGCAGAAAAGAAATACTTAACAGCAAGGAGACTGTCCTGGGTTCAGGGAGGACTGGAAACAAAACCAGCCATGTAGCAATTTAAATTATCTCCTTCTTGTCCTTGCTTTCCTTCTTTTTACAAGATGATGGTGAACAGTGCCTTGCTGGACTTCTGTTTCAGCTGCATGTAGTATATTCTAGAGTAGCAAAAGACACACAGCCATTATTCTGAAGGTGTAAATTAGCTTGTACTCAGGACCGTTGCCAGGTGGGAGGGTGGTGTGTGAGGCATACCAAGTGGTACAGCTGGGTATGCAGTGATGATAATCAGTCCAGAGGAGGGCTGCCTCCTATTTTCACCAGCAGAGAACAAATGAAGAGAGAAAATACCCATGTTGATGCTATTCATGAAGAGGAGAGGAAAGGGGATTAAATTAGTAGTGTCATCAGCCTCAAGAACAACTCAGTGCAGGGCTGCGTGCTCCCAGCAGCGTGTTGCTGGAGCCTGGTGAGGCTGGGCAGGCAGCAGGCAGCGCTGACCATGTTAGCGCATGAAGTTGGGAGGTGGCTGCTGAGTGAAGCGTCCAACTTGCCTGTGGAAAGCTGCCTTGGGTGTATCTGGAGCTCAACTGAGTGACAGAGTTATGGTTTAAACATTCATTTTCAGCCCTGCACCAACATGAAAGGAAAGGCAAGATGTGCACGTTGGGCATGCTTAAATGTAGGAAGGAAGGCTGCTCTTTAGCTGAACACTGTCTTCATCATATGCTAGCCAGAACAAGCTATTGGCACAGTAATATACCACCTCCAGAAATGTAAGGCCAGTAGCTGGTTGAACAAAGGTATGTCACTTTGTCTAGGGGTGAGAGCTTTTATCCACACTCTCACTGTGCTGAATTAGAAAATGAGAAAGAGAAGCAGCAGAATGCTGTGTCACACAGCTGCGTGGGAGCTGCAGCTCAAACGAGGCTCACACAGCTACAGTGCTGTCTGTGAGTGACTGGCAGATGAACTCCAAGTATTTCCAGGAAATCTGTATTTTGTCTATTTTGAAGACAGAAATACAAAATCTCTATCTCAAGAAAAGCCTGCTTCCCTTTTATAGGATTTATTTCTTAAAACCTGTACTACCCTAACATCTAGAGATCAGTTAGGGACTATAGCCCTGCTGTGCTTGGTGCCGAATAGATGTAGGCCGTCAGTAAATAGCTGTTGATGAATACAGTTACTTTAACAGATTTGCAAAGCAGTGTTGCCTTTATAGATTCTTCTTCTTCTTTTTTTTTTTTTTCCCAGAAGTTTATCAGAGATTTCATACTAAGTAGTCAGCTTTAGCTATTTTGTTTTCAAAAGCTGCTTGGTTCATCTTTGGTGCAGTCTGGTCTTATTTAGGACCTATGTCCATGGTAGCAATAAAGTGCCCTTAAAATGCTGGAGTGTAAATTAGCAAATTATTATCCTTGGGGTTGTTATGTGGGTTTTTAAGTATGCTTTGATCTCTTGCTGCGTCTTCCCTGAAGACTGATTTTTAAGTAGCAAAGCAAATTAAAGCTTTTTACTTTATTATTATTTTTTTTTAAAAGCACTATACACATTCTTATCTCAACCAGTGTTCACATAAACTGTAACTGTTTGCTCTCATAGTTTAAAATACAGCCTTTGTGGTAGCGATTTGTTCCACGGCTTTCAGCTGTGACTGTTGCTAATTAATTCAGTTAATCATTAAAAGAACAGTATTGCTGACTGGTGACAAGGCAGCCTTTGGACCAAAATAAAATTGCTGCACAGACGTAAGGTGGAAACTGATGTAGGAATAATCGCAATAGACCACCAGCTGTGCAAGAGATGGCTTTTGGGTTTGTTTATTCTTGGAGAGAGTGGTTTGAAAAGAGGAAGAAAAGATTTTTCCTAGAACTCTGTATGGTATGAACTAAGTGAAAACTATTTGGTATGATATCTACCATAATCCATTTAATGTAATGCATTCTTATTTACCTGTACTTGCTTAAAAATGAAAATTTATAACACAAGCACATTGTTTTGACTTTTGGTATTATATTAATCGCATATTCCAGTATCCAGATTCTAAATCATAACTGAAAGATGTTTTATTTATAAAGATTTCAAGCATCTCTCTCTCTCTCTTTTTTTTTTTTAATAACTGAAGAATGCATAATGCATAGCTTAGTTTAGTTGAGATAGCTTAGGATTCATGCCACTGAACCACAGTGAATGCTGTAAGAAACGTCCTTCATGCAGGAACTCCAGCTCTGTAGTTAAGGATCTGGGTAGATGAACTGCGAATCTTGCAGCTGAGATAGACAACTATTCAGTAACATCTGAACAAAGACATTTCCTTTTTCTGTGCCTCAGATCTCCAAAGCTCAATGTGACGTATGCTTCCCTTTTCTTAAACTTGATCATTTATATGTTCAGAGTGGAGCATTCCGATCTGGTATGAGCAGGATTATCATCCTGTTCTGTAGCACAGCTGAGAGGTTTTGGCTTAATGAGGGGAATTAGAAACCATTTTGGCATGGACACTGAGGTCATTCAGATGCAGCTTACGCAGTGCAACAGATGGACTTCTGCAGGCACTTATATCTGATGCCATCCAAAATGACTGGAGGAAAGCTGGATTGCACTAGCTTGAAGGGAGCCATCATTCGTTCTCATTTCCCAGGAAGCTCAGCTTTCATTCTTGGCTCTCTGTATTTGATGCAATTTCCACAATTAGCCAGCTCAGTATTGTGAACCAGACTGATGTACATCGGCAGCCCTGCTTTCTGTGTCCACTCACTTGGGTCAGCTCTTTGTATGACCCTGCATTGCAGAGATTAAAAGTACCTCTTTCTGCTTATGCTCTCTTTAGAACTTTTCTCTCTGGCTCTTTATGTCTTGCATGTTTATACTGTGTGGCCTGGTGCTAGTGGTGAGCACTGTTGAGTGGTGCCTTGTGCAGAGGCCCAGGTGACATGGCATGCCCAGGCTGCCAACAGCCAGCTCCATCCCACTGCCTGAGTTGGTGGCTGGGTTCGTGTTCCTAACTGACCTGTCTCAAGCAAGCAGTAGAGTTTCTGATGAAGCATGTTGTAGCTGAATCACAGAATTGGAGGGGTTGGAAGGGACCTCCAGAGATCATCTAGTCCAACTGCCCTGCAAAGCTGGCCTACAGCAGGCTGCACAGGTAAGTGTCCAGATGAGTCTTGAATATCTCCAGAGAAGGAGAATTCACAACCTCCCTGGGCAGCCTGTTCCAGTGCTCTGTCACCTTTACTGTGAAGAAGTTCCTTCACATACTGATGTGGAACTTCCTATGCTCAGGTTTATGGCTGTTTCCCCTTGTCCTGTCCCCACAAAAAGAGGATGGCCATGTCTCTTTGACTCCCACACTTAAGATAGTTGTAAACATTAATAAGATCACCTCTGAGTCTTCTTTTGTCAAGGCTGAACAGACCCAATTTGCTCAGCCTGTCCTCATAGGGGAGATGCTCCAGGTCCTTTATCATCTTTGTGGCCCTCTGCTGGACTCTCTTCATGAGATCCTTGTCTTTTTTGTACCGGGGAGCCCAGAACTGGATACAGTGCTCCAGGTGAGGCCTGACCAGGGCAGGGTAGAGAGGGAGGATGCCCTCCCTTGATCTGCTGGCTATGCTCCTTTTAATGCACCCCAGGATCCCATTGGCCTTCTTGGCCACCAGGGCACACTGCTGGCTCATTGTCAACCTGTCATCTGCCAGGAACACCAGATTTTTATTTACTTTTTCAACAGTGTGAGCTTAAGTTAAATTTTCTTTTGGCCTTTCTTTGTGGTTCAGAGAAGGAAGCGGTGGTTGTATTCTAAGAGAAAGTCCTGACTGCATCATTTGTTTGAAGAAAACAGCACAGTGCTTGCTGAACAATGTTATTCCCAGAAAGCAACCTCTGCTCATGCCTGCTTTCTGCAGGCTGAAATACAGAACACTTGATTTGCCACAAGCTATGCCTTGCAGTTTGACAGTTTATCAGTGGAAACCCTTCCTTAATTAGTCAGCAAAGTTATTAGTTATCAAATGCTGACTATGTCTTCCCCTCAGGGAAAGGGGAAAGTAATTTGGCAAGCTTTGCAGAGCAGGGAGATGACTGCTGCTGCCTCTTGGTATAGTGGCTTCAGGTGGAAAGGAGGAGTGGGCACCTTTGTAAGGAAATCTGATGCTACTCCATAACATAATCAGGCATTAATATGTAGCTTTAACACTAGTTCTATAGGATAATCAAATTCAAAGTAGTTACTACAGCATGTCTTCCAAACTTAGCTAAGGAATCCTTTCTGTAAACTGCTTTTTCTTATCACTTATGCTTAAGGCACAGTCAAACTTCCCTATAGTTTTATTTAGTTTCTGAGTCAGACTTCTTCTTTCTCTTTTTAAATAATGACCTTTTTAGTCCCCTAAGAATAGCACTGACACTATACACCCTAGTTCCTCTCTTCTGCAGGAGCTCTTATCCCACGTCATGTAGTGCAGCTGACTTGTAGTAAGGTGTCTAAGTGCAGCCCACCAGGCAGTGACCTGTTGTCACACCTGTCCAAACACAGCTGGTTCCTACTTGCTGTGGGAGCACCTCTAAACCCTGTATCACCTGTGGGTAGTTACTGAGGAAAGTGATTGGAATACCCACCCAAGCCTCTCTTCCTTATTTTCAGGGGGAAAACAGGTTGGGAGGGTCATCGAGTCCTAGCTGTTCTGGGTTGGTGCTATTTGCTGCTGTGAGTAAGAGTTACACTTTTCTCTTATGTTTCCAGCTGTGGTGTGTTCAGGAAGTCTACAGCTTTGGTCTGGGTATTAGGGCTCTATCTTGTAATCATAGAATTGTAAAGATTCAGAAAGACCTCTAAGATCAATTAGTCTAACTGTGTGTAAGGCAAAGGGCTAAGAGAGTGTGTAGGGAGTAGGGCAAGATGAGATGCTCTCATGCTGTGTGAACGCTATAGGATTTCTGGATAGTTGGAGGAACTTGATTTTTGCTGAAGATAACAATGTACTTGTTTGCTGTATTTGTGTCCTTTGGAACCTGGAGAATGGGTAGCTGGTTAGAAACATTAAATTATGTTATTATTTTATGTGATAACCATATGACTACTGGAGCCTTATAACAGGATATAGTATATGATAATGCTGAATCCCTTTTCTGGATGTGATTGTTATCAACTTGGGAAGGGCTCTGAGTTTTGCACCTTAATAGCTTGATAAGTTGATAGGATATTAGTTTATATTTCTTCTACTTTTAGGTACCTAGAGTATGATTCTGTCTGTTTTATTTGAATGAATTCTGAAAATGTTCCAGTATGCCTTCTAGAGACTAATGAGAGGTGTCCATAGCCCTGCTTGGCTAGGACAGTTTGAGGAAAGGCTGAGGTCACTGGGCCAGCACAGTGTCATGTGTTGACTAACTGGCCAGCTTGCAAAAAAACTGCTTTGTGTTTGATGAGAAATATCACAGCACTAGCACTATTTTTGAGAAGGAGGTCTCAGAATTGCTGAGCTTGTTTGGAACTCTTCCCTGCTTGGTTCTCTCTTTTTTTTTTTTTTTAAAAGAAAAGTAATACTGATTCTGGGCTGAAGGTGTTTACTTTACTCATGGCCTAAGAATGTGTTTCCTGTGCTGTCTGTCCATATTGTGAACATGATGCAGAGACCAGCAGTGACTCAGGATTCCTTTTAACAGGCACCTGACTCACATGTACTAATGAACCAGCTTCCTGGGCATGGTGGGTGCTGTTCTGTGAAATAAATGTTCTTTGGGCATAGTATGCTACATGAGCACATGTTCCTTGTCTTGTTCTTGTGTGCAACTCATTTTCGGTCATTATAAATCCATGTCTGAATTGCCTCACTATGCAAACTAATGATTATGATAAAAACTTTTTTGCCACTGGGTCTGTGTATTGTGAACAGGAAGACCTGGGTTGCTTTTATGGAACCTCAGGTTGTCTTACTCTTGTGACAAGTTGCTACTGGACACCTGGGTGATATCTTTGTCCTTGCATCAGAGTAATGCTTTTAAATGTGTCCTTTGCAGAGCTGGAGTCTTGCAACATAAGGAAGACTCACTAAAGCTTCATGTTCAGCTTGAATATAGTGAGGTGAAGCAAGAGAGTTTATCTTAGGAAAGCTGCCCATCTTTCTTCTTAAGATTAAGCAAACTTCACTGTTAAAATACTTCAATTAGCACTTAATTAACCTCACTGTGTTTGGGAATTTGAGAATGATTTGTTCTCTCTCCCATCTGGCCCTGAGAAAATTTGTCTCTGCAGTGATTAGTAACACAAGGTAATTATATTATTATAAAAATGAAACGTGACAGACACCACTTGTGAAAAATAGCCATGGGCAAATGATCTCTTTGTGCAATTAAAACTAGGAATATTTGTTTGTTTGTGTGCAGCTGTATATTTGGAAATGGATAAAGAATATCATAGGGCACAATAACAGTAAAATATCTTAAAAAAAAAAAAACACATTGTTTTTAGTAAAGAAGAAAGTACTTATCTTTCTGATCAAGAACAAGAGAATTTTAGATGTTAGAAGAACTTTGTAGATGTGCAATTCCTAACAGTGAATATGATACAGGCACGTATTTCCTTATGTTCTCTACTATCATAGAACAGCTTGGGTTGGGAGGGACTTTGAAGATCATCTAGTTCCAACTCGTGGTGAGGGCAGCGCTGTCAACTGTGTGCTCTGATCTTGAGTGTTTAATTTCAGTCACTTTTTTTTTTCTAAAGTTGAAGCATGAGAACTGCAATACTAATTGTATATTGCAAATCTTTACAGAGGTACTTTATGCAATGTATATGCCTAGTACAATCATCTATCTATAATACCTGAATTAAATAAACGTTGTCTCATACTTGTGAAAGATCACTTATTCAGATGCCTACAGCTTTGCCAAATGTTAGCATTAGGCTAATATTTTAATATTTGATATATATATATGTGTGTATATATATGCTTGAGGGTGAAAATATGTAAACTTTAGAAAAGTTCTTTTTGTGAGTATGATTCATATGTAGTGATATTTAGAATTCTTTTTTCCCACACCTGTAAATGTTAGGAAATAACATCTAAAGAAGTTACACTAAGAGAGCATATGTTAAATGCAGAGTGTAAGGTGAAGTTTAGCAAATAAGAGTTAGATTTCTCTGTGTAACCTGAGTCCAGTACTTTGGGTGGAGAGAGTGACAGAGGCATCATTCACGTACTTACTGTATTAGGTAAAAATAAATACTGAATACTTCAAATACTAATTGAAGGAGGAGTGTTGTAGAGAAAACAACGTTCCAGTAGTTTGGGACTTACGGTCTAGTGTGTGTGTGAGGCTGCACACACAGCTTTTCTTTAGATGTGCCCTAACGAGTCCAATCAATTTTTGTCAACAAGTCACTTTATTAGATGTAATAAGACCTAGATCAACATAATTACTCTCGGGTTTGGCTTTTTGGAGTACTATAGAAATAAGAACAAGAAACAATCTGTACTGTCACTTTGTAGTGCACAATATGATTAGTCCTTGCTAGTATATAAACCTAAAATATTTACTTGGAGATAGCGAAAGAATCCTTTTATCTCCTCAATACAATGCACACTGGAGCATTTCAGTGCTGTTGTATTAATACGCAATTGCCAGTAAGCTGTCCTCTACTGATTTTCATACCGTGCTTCCATAATGAAAGTCTCCTTTGTGTATTCTTGTTACTCTACTTAAAACATGAAACTGGTTCATAGTTAAAAGAATGCATTTACACTGAAGTATTCACTGGAATATTTGCTGACTTATAAACCAACCGTTCTTTCCTGCATTTATACATATGGTTCATAGTTTCAAATTCATGAACATCATGGTATAGAAGTCATACAACGAACATATTATGAAGAGCTGTCTTGCAGTTGCCGAAGATCTGACATAGATGCTGTGCTTATATCTAGATACTCCTGCAGCAGTAGTTCAGAAAACAGTCTAGCTTTGCAGGTTGATGTGCATCAGCCAGGCTGGAGGCAGTGGGAGGTAGAGGAGGCTGCTGTGGGGTCTGCCTGCCACAGGCCTGGGTGCACCGGTGGAGCAGTGGGAACAGCCTTACTGCTGCTGCCTTTGTCCTTTTTCAAGCCTGCTATTTTTACAGGAAAGCCAGGATGTGAGAACGTTCAAACTTCAGGTCAGCTTGTAGGTTCTCTGTCCATGTATTTATTTTTGTTAAATCTTTGTTTATTTTAATTGTGAATAAAGGAAAAAGCATTGCTTGTAATTATCTATAGTTGCACTTGCTTGCATAGAAGAATCTGTCTGTGAGTAAAGTTTGACTCCCAACAAGGAAATAAGATTGAGCAGAAGGCAGTGTGGACTCTGAACAGCTTCTGTGTCTGTCAGGTGCTGAAGTCTGTTCAATAGATTTTATTGTTTCTACCTCTGAGAGGAGTGGGGAGAGGAGGGGAGGGGAGTCTGATTCCCACCAGCTAAAACATCTCTTGAGCACATTGCACTTCTAGAAGTAAGAACATAACTGAAGAAAATATTTGAGGAGTCTGGAATAATAGTTCTAAGCCACTTCCGTGTCTCTCTGCAGCAACCTTTTGTTATAGTGAAATGCAGTGGGAAGAGGAGCACAAGGTGATTTGCCTTGTTTGTAAGTCATGTCCTCCTTGAAACAACAGGGGTAGGAGTGGTGTACAGACTACTATCCTTAGGGTAGGCAACTCTCAATACAAACATGGATGGCAGCTAATTCAGGAATGCTTCTAGTGCTGATTGGTGGTGGAGGCAGCGCAGTGCTAATGGCTTTGTGGCCATCCAGGACATCTGTGCCAGCCCTCAAATTTAGCCACCTCTGGACAGATATATAACAAATCTTCTGGTAGCATAGGCTATTGGTTGTCATAGGGTTGCTGAGCATGTTGCTAATGCATGTGGGGGAAGTCCATCATGGAGCTCTGTTAATATATTTTATTTAAAAGTTTTGTGCATGGCATGCATCATTGTCCCATCAGCATGTTCTTGGCTCCCTGGCCTAGGGAAGTAGTTGATCTGGTGATCAAGTGCCATTAAAAGAGTATTGGCTTGTTTTTGTGTTCTTTCAGTTGCTCTGTACACAAGCTAATCCTCTTTGATCTTGAACAAACATTTGAGGCTTGTCAGCCTTACATGGAAGTTGTGCAGAAGCAAGGAAAAGAAATATGGGCAATGTGTAAGGCAATAGTGTTTGGTTCTGGCAATTAGGGTGGGTAGGATTGATTTCTATATCATGTAGCAATTTATGCCGTACAACTGTTGCTTTTTGCCAGGAAATTGATTTTGCAGGCCTGGACTATTTCTTCCTTCGGCTTCAAGACCAAATGTATGGGTTGTCCTCTAATGTCCTGTGTGCTTGGGAGGTGGTGCAGTGTGGCAATGGGCTGTGAAATGAGAGGTGACTGCAGCAGGCTGTAAAGGCTGGTGCCCATAGTGCTGCCCAGTAAGGTGCAACAGTACTAGCAAGAGG